>NC_142940.1:58013015-58035515 GCF_046866305.1 Octopus bimaculoides
GTTACGCTATAAATATTTTACCGATATATAACAAACACTTTGACCTCCATAATTACTGCATTTATTTCTCAGATTATTCGTTAGTTACGCAGACCACCTGCCTGTAGATTGTTCTACTTGCTTCTCATAAAGGTAGATATTGACACATCGCATTTAGCTTTGTGACATTCGTGCGTGCATCACTTTATATAGCTGTATTTTAAAACTTTGCATTTAAATACATACATACATATACATACATACATATATATATATATATATATATATATATATATATATATATATATATATATATATATATATATATATATATATATATATATATATATATATATATATATATATATATATATATATATATATATAGACATATATATATATATATATATATATATATATATATATATATGTCTATATATATATATATATATATATATATATATATATATATATATATATATATATATATATATATATATATATATATATATATATGTCTATATATATATATATATATATATATATATATATATATATATATATATATATATATATATATAAATGTATGTACTATAGATATGTCTATATATAAATATATATATTAGAAACTATGGTTTTCTAGACAGACATTCATATCGTATTTATTAAATTCCTCTCCATCTTTGTACTCTCTGCCTGTTTTGACTCGCTTCCTTTCGTATAAGTATCGAATTCGTTCTCGTTCATTCTCAGCATGCAACTGTCTTCGTTTCTATCTGTGTTCTTCTTGGTTTCAATCCTATCAAGGAGCTGATTGGTTTTCACTTCATCTTACTTGCAGAATTTTTAGAACGTGTATTTTAGAAAACATTTCATTTTACTACGACATTCACATATACCATTGTCTTGTAGTGTTCTATGTATTTCTACAATAGATTTTGATCGTAAAACACTCATATGTTAGGCCTGATTCTAGGACGTCATAAACTACGTTCGTGTGCCCTTTATTCCTTGTTTACCTCTGATAGCCATAGATGATAATTTTTGGCGATATTATCTTAACGGATCACTCCTACTATTATCAGACTGTTGGGATTTTTAATTGCACATCCGGTGATAGGAAATTTTCGTTTGTTTTCACTGTTGGGCATGTTTCCCGCTTTGTGCTTCATTTCGTATACACGCATCACCGCGCCACACTGATGAATACACACATACATATACATCCATACATATGTGTATCTATGTATATATATAAACATGCATGTTCATACAACCGTAAATGTGTGTGGGGAGTGGGTGGGTGGTGTTTGGGTGTATTTAACGTTAGGTTCCTCACAGTTCTATCGCTAACGTGCAACTAGCACAACCTTTTGTACAAACCTACCAAGAATGATTAGTAAGAAGAATAGTTTTCGTTGAACAGCAGGTTGTAAAACAAAACCTGTCAAAACATAGATGAGAATAATCTGCGGCTGTCAAACTCCTCGGTGTGAGAAAGACTAACTTTTATTCAGATAAATATATCTGCGTTTTCGTTTACATCTTAATAAATATATAGACTAGACTTTCTTTTGGACAAATGCAGCGGATGGCTATGAGGCGGAATACAACGGGCCTGACGCGAGCTCGCAGGCAGCTCCTCGTTCAAAATGCGGTGGTATCATCTGGTATTCTCGATTGTCCACAAGATCCTGCTGTCGAGGCTGTCAATATTCTTTGCCAGCGGCTTCGTGATGGAAAACACATGTCTGTTCCATTGAGGGGAGCAGAAACGACCGACGGGTTCCAGATGTGGAGTTTCGTCTCCGTGAAGATAAAGCTGTGGAGTAAAAGGGGCTTCCATAAGGAGTGCTTAATACCTGCAGACAGGCCAAATCTGCGCTTGATCTCCGGGCCCGGGTCTCCATTTTTAATGAGTGTGGGGCGCTGGTAGATAAATGAGCTGGAAAGCTCTACGTCGTCGGGGTCAATATGGAACGAGTGAGAATATATGTGATGGTGCCCATGTTCTTGTGCCCGTCTGTATCCAAATCTTTATGGCCATAAGTATATTTCCATGTGTGTGTCCTTCTGTATATGAAGATATATATCCGCTTGTTAAATTCTCAATATGTGTAACTATGGGCATATATTTATATTATATAGCAAAATTTGCTCATGCCAATACACAATATGAATGGAACAGTTGTACGTATAAAAGTATACGTGGGAGTTCTCCCTAGTGTATGTTTATATGTTTGTATAAATACATACGCTCTTACTTACATAGACACGAATTAATGTTGAAACATCACATACTTTTATACACCCACATATACATGCATCTATCTATCTATCTATCTATCTATCTATCTATCTATCTATCTATCTATCTATCTCTCTATCTCTCTATCTATCTATCTATCTATCTATCTATCTATCTATCTATCTATCTGTAACTGTATAAATACATATATAAATACAGGGGCATAGAAACCATTTTGGCTTGCGTTTATTTGTAGAGATACGTATGAAATTTTCAACAAATGAGAAACACTAGCGTTTATGGGAGATAGGGGAATACAAAATTAATTAAGTATTAAAACCTAAAACATCAACTCTTCAGTGTTACATCAGACATTCATGATGTTAAGATAATGTTATTATACATTAAATATTTGCTGTGTCAGGTTTAAATAGTTTATTAAGTTTACCTGCTTCCCCTCACGTAAACATTACTGACTCACTGTGAACAATTCATCTTTTCATGTCATTCCTATACAAAACAATGAAAACGTACATGAATGTGTTTGTATATATGTATACACACACACACACACACACACAGAGACACACACACACACACACACACACACACATATATATATATATATGTTGTATGTATATATATATATATGTATATATGCATATATGTATATATAAATACATACATACACATACACACACACACATACACCACACACAGAGGGAGAGAAAGGCAGAGAAACAGATAGTAATGCTATATTGAAATATAAGTATATATGTATGTATATATATATATGTAAATATATATATATATATAAATATATATATATATATATATGTATATATAGTATATATATAGTGTATATATATATATATATATATATATATATATATATATATATATATATATATATATATATATATATATATATATATATATATATATATATATATATGTATATATATATATATATATATATATATATATATATATACATACATATATATATATATATATTATATATTATATATATATACATATTTATGAGTATGCATTATGTGTATATAAACATGTAAAGTATGTGGGTCTATGTATGTGTTGTATTGTCTATATATACAGATAGGCAGCGCGTTGTAGATTACATATCAAAAGACCAGTGTATTCATAAAATATGTTGAGATAAGTGAAGCAATTAACTGAACATATATATTATACATAACAGAATGCAGAATATGATATCACATTTGTCTTGCTTGACGCCACGTGAAGCTATGTTCACTTCTAAATAACATTTGAGATATTATTTCCAAGAGTAGTGAATGAAATACCCCAGAGGTACGCGCATAGGAAGCTAAACGCAAACGCTAATGTGCGTGCAAATATGCTGATATATATGTGTATATATATATATATATATATATATATATATATATATATATATATATATATATATATATATATATATATATATATATATATATATACATATATATATATGTATACATACATATATACATAAACATGTATATATACATATATATATATATATATATATATATATATGTATACATATATATGTATTTATATGTGTATATATCTATGTATGTACGTATGTATGTTGGTAGGTAGGTAGGTAGGTACGTTGGTAGTAGGTATGCGTGTATACAGAATGGGACAAAAGTGTGAAGAGGTCTGAAATTTTAACTAATTGCATTTAATTAATTTCTTTTGGAACTTTCGAGTCGAGCTCTTTCACACAAAGCGCACAGTTATTTCGTACATATGCTGAATATGATTCTAGAGTAGTATGAATTTAAAATAAAAATATATAGGACAAAATAATAAAATGCAGAATATATTAAAAAAATATTGAAACCGCTTCTTGAATTTTGGCCCCAATCGAATCTATCTATCTTTTTTTTTTTTTTCCTTCCCTCTCCCAAAAAAAAGAAAAGCTCTACATTGTATTTGTCCCATTTTTGTTGAGCCCTGTTTGGCTAATAAAAGAAATGTATCTATCTATCTATCTATCTATCTATCTATCTATCTATCTATCTATCTATCTATCTATCTATCTGTCTGTTTGTCTATCCGTCTGTCTGTCTGTCTGTCTATCTGTCTATCTATCTATCTATCTATCTATCTATCTATCTATCTATCTATCTATCTATCTATCTATCTATCTATCTATCAGTCTATCTAACTATCTGTCTCTCTATCTAAAACGGAGCTATTAGTGAGGTATTACCAATCCGAACATAATACTTTAATAGCTCTCTGTTATTAAGCAAGGCCAATTCTTCAGTTTCTTGTGGCAGGATGCATAGTCATACTTCACCATTCTCTATTTAAATCCTTTGTTGTGTTCCAAATATACTGTTTTTTTTTCCTTTAAGTAGAATGATAAGCAAGACACGGCATAAATAATGGTCATTACATATTTTTCTTTATTTTAATAATTTTGACTTACGGCTGTTTCCCGTAGTCGTTATAGGTTCGTCATTGAAATGTTTACTCATTCAGCCCATTGAACGACCTAGAAAATTATTAATGCTCTTTTCGCCAGAGACATTTCTGGTTATAACCATGTAGAACGTTGAAATCATTGTCCAGAAATGTGGATGGCAGCGAATGGAGGCAATATAAGGCAATATAAGTGGAAGGAAGATAAAGAGTAAAGGAGGAGGAGAAGTGATTGTTTCAAAAAGGACTAAAGGGAAGAGAAAAAAAGAAAGGAAGAGAGGAACTAATAGAAAAAAATAGAGGCGGTGAAGCATTAAGTCGAATAATGATAGATGGCCGAAATTGCTGAAATGACAGTAGTAAAAACATTGATGTTTGTTAGTAGGTAATCGCACACAAAAGCCATTTGCATTGTCTTCAGCTCAAATAGTATCCATACATTCTGTTGCGATTTGATATAGGCCATATACTCACATGGTCAATTGAAATTTTTAATATTCGGTCATTCGTCCTATTTCACAGAGGGAGTGAATCGTATTAGAAAAATGAATGAAAAATCAGCAGCAACTATACTGTGATGGGAAGGAAGAGGAAGCTTTGGTAAAAGGGAATTCTGAATAGAGAATGAGGGAGAAATGTGCGATTAGAAATAAAAATAAAATAGTGTTAGTTTGAAAACCAGATAAAACTGAGTGACAAATATAATTCTAAAATAAATCAAATTTTAAAAAAAGAATCATTTTCAAAAATTTAAACATTAGAATAATTTCATTTTATAAAATTAAGGAACTAAAAAAAACTAAAATTAAAAAAGTTAAAAACAAAAACAAAATTACAAATTTAAAAATTTTAAATATTAGATTTTTAAAATTTATTAAAAAAAGAAATAATAATAAAAATGAATAAAATAAATAAATAAAATAATATTGATATTTTTCAACTCAATATCTAAATAGTATTCGAGCTGAAGGCAAATGGAAATGTGTTTCTGTGTGATGGACCCAATGAAAAACACTAATGATTTTATGGATGTCCCTTCCATAAATTTGACCATCCGCTCTTTCTTCTATCGAACGTCCAACACATCTGTTCTTTCTCTCTTCCCTTTTTCCTTCTCTTCCATCTTTCCTTCTCCTCCCTTTTTATTTCTTTTCCTTTTAGGCCTTTCTTTCCAAATCACCATTTCATTCCCCCTTTTTACCACGACCACTGCTTCACAACTGGTGCTGGCTTTCATATGTACCCCTAGCTAAACGGATCAACAAAAGTCGCACGATAGAATAAGTGCCGGGCTTTAAAAAGAATAAGTACTGGGGTCGATTCGTTCGATTAAACCCTTCAAAGCGGTATTGCATCATGGCCCCAGACTAGTGACTGAAACAAGTAAAAACAGAAGATAAATATGTCACACATAAGGCGCAGGCACAGCTGTGTGGTACGAAGCTTGCTCCCCAACCACATGAGGAAACTTATACTTCCTCCCACGGAATTAACACATCTTTCTATACCACTGACAAACATTTTTTTTTTACCTGTGTCTCAAAGTACGTTATTTATTGCATGCATCAAACGTTAAACCTGTGGCTTGTTGAATATTGGAAGCACTGGTCATTGATTGAAAGACCGTTTTAGCGAGTATATTTTAGAGTTCACACATATCAGAACCTCACAACTTTTACATATAAATCGCCGGTTTTTTTTTCTCCTGACTGTCTATACCTACCTGCAGCTTTTCGTCTGTGTATTTATTTTGACCAAGGATCAAAAGAGTTTTTAGCACTTTTAATATCGTAGATGTTTGCATTGCTGTTGTTAATAATTCTGTTTATGTTATACAAATTTGTATTTCAGACGGTCAAATTGTGAACGTCTGCTTTTCAAGGTGTCTGTTAGTTTAATGTCATTTTTTCCCTGTTTAATCTCTTTTGCCGTTTATTCTGGTTAATATTTTTTACGAAATATTCTTTCATGTATTCGAAAAATTATTTCGTTATTGGGTTTATTTAATGCTATTTCCTTAGTACACATTACTGTCTCTATGTAAAATAATCCATACTGAACAGCAAATAAATACATAAAAATCTTGCAGGAAGAGACAAAATAGTGTCTAATAAACAGGCGTTCCACTTAGTCAAAGTATTGGTCTGCAAAAGTAAATTTAAAAGCGAAATTTTCCAAGGAGGAAAACTTGGTGATCATTCAATTTTTTATAATTTTCTAAGAAAAATGTACAAAATTTCATCATCGACTTGTGTTGATGAGAACATCTTTCTTTCAAATTGTATCCACCATTCTTAATTCTTGTTTTGTTTATAGCTAAGAACTTTAGAATTTTTTCTGTGAGGTTATATTAGGAAAATGAGGGAAAAATCCTCTGAATCACAGAAATATAGTATTTAGTAATATTTAACTCTAAATTAAGGCGGCGAGCTGGCAGAGTAGACAGCACACCGGACAAAATACTTCGCAACATTTCGTCTGCCTTTACGTTCTTAGTTCAAATTCCGCCTATCATCCATTTGGTGTTCATATAATAAATACCACATGAAGGGCGGTGAGCTGGCAGAATCGTTAGCACGCCGGGCGAATTAAGGCTTAGCGGTGTTTCGTCTGCTGTTTCGTTCTGAGCTCGGTCTTTTACTATTTGTTTTTGATATTCTTTAGCGCCTAAACGATCGAACTTATCAAAAGTATTTGAGTCATCGTTTCACGTCGTTCATTATACACATCATCCGATGTGCCACAATATCTGTTTTCAAGGTGGTGGATGAGGTGTTATAATTGTAGCAGGTTTCACTACTATTTCTAGCAGGTCGATCAAGGAGGCAAAACAAATCGAGTGGCTTCCTCATTGAATGATAGTTACTTTTCGAAAAACAACGGAAGCAGCAGGAGCAGCAACGGCAGGAGCAGCAACAACGTCGACAGCAACAGATTAACAGCAGCATCATCATCATCATCATCATCATCAGATTAACAGCAGTAGCTGAAGCGTTATTATTGACAATAACAACAGGAATAATTCACAGAAACGAAGACAAATAATTGTCTTAAAGACTAATGTGGTGGAAACATCAAACAATATTGTGTTATCTATATTTAGTCAATAATAGAGAGAGAAAAAGGAAAATCTAAAGGTCGATGGAATTTTTTCAGGTGCCATCACGTGGCTTTTGCTTTTCATTTTTACGCATTTGCACTCGTATACATACATAATACACACACACACACACACACATATATATATATATATATGTATATATATATATATATATATATATATAAATATATAAGCTGACACACCACTATATGTTTATATGTATTTTCGTGTGTATCAGTCTGCGCATCAGTATGCACGTGAATGTGTGTATATATACATATTAATATCTATACATATAAAGGTGTTTACACACACATATATATATATACATGTATATATATATATATATATATATATATATATATATATATATATATATATATATATATATATATATATATATATATAGACACATAAGTAAATTCATGCGAGTAAAATATTATATAAATATACGCACATACACTCTTAAACAAACGCATGCATGCAAATACACGTACATATATATACACAAATATATGTACGGATATATATGTACATATATATATGCATATATATGTATATATATACATATATATATATATATATATATATATATATATATATATATATATATCAATGAATATATATATATATATATATATATATATATATATATATATATATACATATACATACATATATAGGTATATACATATATGTATATGTGCGTGTGTACGAATATATGTATATTATATATATATATATATATATATATATATATATATATATATATACGTACATATATATATATGTATATATATGTATATATATATAGGTATATATATATACATATATAGGTATATACATATATATATATGTGCGTGTGTACGAATATATGTATTTTATATATATATATTTATATATATATATATATATATATATATATATATATATGTATATATATATGTACATATATATAGGTATATATATAGGTATATATGTACATATATATATATATATATATATATATATATATATATATATATATATATATATATATATATATATATATATATATATACTGACTTTGAGAAGTAGCCTTAAGTGACTCAGAACATTGCTTGATAACGGTATTTACTGTGTAATAGACGGCTGTTAGATTTCTGTAGCAAATCTATATTTCATAATATGAGAAATGAATAATTTCTTCCCTGTTTGTAGCAGTCTAGTGTCTTATGCAGTATACTAAGAATCTGACTCATTATTAATATAAATTTCGTAATATATGTACATGTCATAGGCAATGCAAAGCATAATGAGTAAAAACTGCAGATTAAGTGACGTTGGAAATATTGTATTCCATTTGAAAGTAGTACTGAAATTGATATTCTGAAAATTATTTAATATCTAAAATGATTTGAAAATGATTGGTAATCTCCGTGGTGGGAAATGAACCACTTATAGTAATGAATGCATTTTTACAACGAAAAAGAAGAAAAATACTGGAAACAACGGTGTTGAAATGAAATCGATGCATACTAAAATATATTTTTCTGCAGTAGGCACAATGCCGGAAATTTTGTGGAAGGAAGCCAATCTATTAAATCGACCCCAGAACTCAACTGGATTTTAATTTATCGACTCCGAAACGTTGAAAAGCAAAGTCGAACTCGGCGGGATTTGAACTCAGAACGTAATGAGAGACGAAATACCGCTAAGCATTTCGCCCGGCGTACTAACGTTTCTGTCAGTAGATAGGATCGAACCCAGTACGCAACTGGTACTTAATTTGTCGAACCCGAAAGGATAAAAGGCAAAGTCGACCTCGGCGGAATTTGAACTCAGAACGTAGCGGCAGACGAAATACCGCTGAGCATTTCGCTCGCTGTGCTAACGTTTCTGCCAGCTCGCTGCCTTAATAGATGCTGAAATATTGGTGCAGCAATGCATGACAATTTAAAGAAAGTTATATTGAGAATTGCAATATGCTCCAGCTCATATGGAATTCGGTCTCTACCTACGGATTTCTTGGAGATGTTAAACAACCATATCAGTTGCTCAGAGTAGTAACGGCTTTAGTTTTACTAGCAGAGATTATGGCGATATTCACATGTTTAACATCTGCGATAAAATTAGCCATTAGTAAAGTGGAATTCTTTGAAAGGCAGTCTAGCAATTGATATTGGTAACTGTTTGGATCTATTAATTGACATTTCATGGCTTTGCTATACAGAAAATTGAAGTCTTCTACATTAAAGGCGCGCATTTGTCGACATGAGTAGAAATTTGCCTTTAGCGCATTCATTGAATTTAATAATCTCGACATTATTTTACGTGGTGTTCTTAACCATTAGTCTTACACCATTGCAAATGCAAAGTTGACCTATAATACACAGTTGCCTACAGGGCGTCCTTTTATATCGGTTGAAGTCAGTATGGCGGTATAATTGTTATAAAGAATTAATTTCGATGTTTTCCAGGATATTGAATGACTTCATCCACAGCTACGTCATTATCACGTGATTTGTAGTTATGGATAGTTCGTAGTAGCGTCTGAAACAATCGCCAGTTGATGTTTCTGACCGCTCAGCATTTGGAATAAAGGGCAAGTATGGCATATTTTTCACCACTGCTTTTGTTATGTAATGCTGGTGGCATACTGGGACATCTTCGTCATGAATTCATTTGATATATTCAGTAGAAGGTCAATAATGCTATTCTGTCGCAAGGAATCATAACATTTCAAATTGCTCAAATTTGTAGCCAAATTGACCAAATTATTCTATACTAGATAAAAATCTTTTTTCAATAAAATCTTCGACCACAGGTTTGTAGATATATTGAAAACGTTACTTTCAGTCGAAATCGATGATAAAAACCTAGATTGCATGGGTTCAAGAAAAACTTAGATTACATCAACTTTTATTCTTACAGACATCAATGTTAATGTCTCACATAAGTAACCTTACATAATCATTTGAGAGCGACTGTCATGCATGTTTGCAGAGCTGACTTGTTCATTTAACCTCAACCGTATTTTAGATCACTTCTTCAGTTACTAAATTCATTCAAATGAATATGATCTGCCATGTGATATCCAAAAGTGTTATCCGTCTTTTCAATTCACATAACGATGGTATTGTTCTGCACAGTAATAATTTTATATATCATTTACAATTTCACTGAGTCGTATTTGCCTCTCAAAATTATCTGATTTGTGTTATGCATCTCCCTGCTCATTATAACAGTAAAAGCCTTGCATTCAGGTGCACTTGAAGGGTTCTTTCTTCAATGAATGATAATTTGGAACTCCTGTGTCTGACTCACTTCAATGCACGCCTGAAAATTACGACACGGTTCTTGTTTACATGAAGCGTGTCTTTTAATCTCTTCTACCGTTTCCGTTGCCGATATTTTCTTCATCCTTTTCTTTAGTACACCTCTAATTTTTCTTCACATTTCTAAAGGAAAACGATACGCTCTTTTACCTAATTATTACATTTAAATTTATATTTCTTCAATTCTTCTTTAATTCACAATTGCAGTTTTATTCATATGGGGATAGCATGTACAGGCGAAAGGTACACTTGAACTCCTACTCACAACTCGTGGTTTCTCGCTTTGATTAAATAAAATGATTTGAATAAAGGAACGGCAAAATAAATAAAAATGTGAGAAAAAAGCAAGGCAGGCAAATGTAACTAATTGGCGGCAGGAATATATGAAAGTATGAGTGAGTGAGAGAGAAAGAGAGAGAAAGAGAGATGGAGAAAGGGAGAAAAAGAGAATGGAATGGCTGTAACACCGGTTAAAAAGACTAGAGTAATATAGGGGAGAGATAGAAATGGTAATTCGCTGGTCTAGAGGGGAATAAGAAATGAGAGAAGTGGAATATGTATTGAAATGGGATAGAAGTAGTGAAGATTAGAAGAAAAGAAGAGAGAGGGAGAGAGAGAGAGAGAGAGAGAGAGAGAGAGAGAGAGAGAGAGAGAGAGAGAGAGAGAGGGAGAGAGATATAGAGAGAGATGTGAGATGTGAGAGCAAAGCATAGATGGAAAGAGAATCAGTGAAAAAAGAGCAAGGCAGAGAAAGATCTAGAAAGGGAGATAGGCAGGTGTGAGAGAAAGAAAGAGAAGAAAGGAGAGAGAGGGAGAGAGAGAGAGAGAAAGAGAGACGAAATAAAAGGAGAGGGAAAAAGATAAAGAGAGCCCAGTTGAAGGCTGGAAGCAGCAAAACTTTTATTTAGGTGGAGGAAGCGGTAGAAAAGTCAAGTTGATATTCATCAATGTGGTTTCAGCGAAGAAGCCATATTTTTTAAATGACGAACCAACCGCTCACGCATAATTTAAATGAGTAGCAAAGGATCTTCAGTAAAAGAGAGATGGGTTCCGCATATGCTGAACAGAAAATAGAAGAGATAATTTTGAAAACAACTGAGAGAAATATATAGTATTATACAATAACAAGAAAGCTGGCTTGCTGGCAGAATAGTTAGCACACCTGGCGAAATGCTTAGCGGTAGTGCGTCTGTATTTACGTTCAAATTCCGCCGAGGTTGACTTTGCCTTTCATTCTTTCAGGGTCGATAAATTAAGTACCAGTTACGCACAGGGGTCGATCTAATCGACATAATCCCTTTGTCTGTCCTAGTTTGTCTCTTCTATGTTCAGCTCCTTCTGGGCAATAAAGAAATAAACATTCTTTCTCCAGGCGAAATGCTTAGCGGTAGTTCGTCTGCCGCTATGTTCGGCGTGCTAACGTTTCTGCCACCTCACCGCCTTATTTAGCTTTCTAACAGTGATACTCGGATCATCAAGCTTACGATGATCCGATTTCCGTCTTTTTTGTTATAGTTACTGCTATTTTATTGTAACGTAAGCTATTCTTTCATTGTTCTTTACGATCTTCCATGCTTTTAATTCTTCCATTTTTTCTCTTATATTGCCAGATTTATGATGCCTAGGTTTAAATTTCTTTCTTAAAATATGTTATTATTTCCTTTGATATATATTGTTGTATGCCTGGCTCTGATTTCAATTTTGCTTGTCCGTATTCTAAGGGCTTTTTGTTTGTTACCTACTGTATTTTGCAAAAGTATATCTATCACAGTGATTAATCTTCTAAACGTTTTTATTTTTGTTTTACATCTCGTTACGGCCATTTTCGTTGTGCGCATGTATTTTTACGTGTTATATTTCATTTCAAATAGTTATCGAATCTGAGAAAGCATTTTTTACTGATTGTATGAATCCAACATAACATTTAAGCAACGATATTATCATAAATCCGTGGTTTGTGTAGAATGTGGCTGGAAAAAACACACGTCATTTAGAGACATATTACTCAAATCCCCATTTCTGCTTTTCTCGCATTATTTGTGTAGCTTGATGAGCAAACACTGGCCGTTTATTTCGATTGCCATCATTTCCAAAAGTGTTGTTTCTTTTGTTTCCAATGACGACAAGTATTCCAGCCTACAATTATCGAAAATTTATTCATCGATTTCAAGGTACCACGCATTTCACTTTTAACCTTGGGCCGAACGATGAGGTTTTAATTTGTATTATTTGTTATTCTTTCCTATGTAGGGGCAAATCGATGTAGTGTCTAATATAAACCATAATCCGTTAGTTTGTTTACACGTAGTGTCAGATTGCCGACCACAATGAACATTTACAATGCATTAATTATACAACACAAAGATCAATAAATTTCACAAGTACTGCTTACGCAATCATCCTTCAAAATATTCTTCATATTTTTTCCGCTTCTATTTGAATTGTTATATTTTAATTGTGGCTATTGGATATTTTTGTAGCAGTCAAATAACATCCTCTCCTTCTCCTTCACTTTCTCACTCTTTTCTTCTTCTTCTCCTACTTCTTTTTCTTCGCCTTAACATCATCATCGTCGCTGCCTTAATAATAGCATTAATAATAATAATAATAATAATAATAATAATAATAATAATAATGATAATAATAATAATAGTAATCATGATGATGATAATAATAATTATAACCATAATTTCTCTGGACATGCAACGTTCAGAGACAACTCAGTAATAATTAATTATATACGAAACTCGCTGTAAACTTGATGTCATGACCAGCACTAGTTATGGTGTCGTACGACGCACACTGTCTTCGATGACATTATTGACGTGGATAACACTAGTAAGATGATGCTGCTGTTGCTGTCTTTGCGAAAGTAACGGTCGCGGTGAAGAGACAGCGAGTACGGGAAACGGTTGTTTCGATCGCGTCTGCAAATAGCCACAGAGCAGCCATACTGTCTGTTCTAAAAGAGAGCGATTCGATTCGAATGTAAAGTGGGAGACTAATCACCTAAAAATAAGTGAAGAGTGTATGTTGTTGTCAATTCCGACATTTAAAAGGAAAAAAAAATTACCTCTCTTTATAATTATGTGTATATATCTATATATATATATATATGCAGATACGTAATTTAAGCGTATATTATATAATCATGTTTCCGTTTATAATACACACACACACACACACACACACACACACACACACACACACACACACACACACACACACACACACACACATATATATATATATATATATATATATATATATATATATATATATATATATATATATATATGACCAGTGTGTGTATATATATATATATGTATATACATAAACATCAATATACACTTGCATACACATATATGTAAACCTACATGTGTGTATGTATATATATATATATATATATACTCTCGCGTACACACACACACACACACACACACACACACACATACACACACACACACACACACACACACATAATATAATGGGTTTGGTCATCCAGAAGACCCAAAAGGCAGTTAAGACTATGCAGGTACTAGGGAAGGACCGCTGTTAAGCTTCCTGTTCAATAATAGCGTGTACATAATCATACATATCTCTACACTTAGCTGCACGCTTCGCATGAAGCTTGATGTGAGCGAGAGCGGAAGATGCGCACTTGCCTGTGTACGTAAATACGTGCAATGCACTCTGCAATGAACTTCAGTCATGTGATAAATGTTTTGATACTTATTACGTAATAGGAATTATGTTTTATGATTATTGCCTCTTGCATTTGTTAGTAGGTGTACGTGTCAGCAATTGGACATGCGCATTCGCTCACATCTGCTTTCGTGCATGTCTGTTAATGTGTTAATGTTTATAGTAGGAAGGGGTGCATGCGGAATATATGCAGCAGTTAATAAGCAGTTGAGTGTTTGAGTATATAATTAATTATATTAGCCTATGCAATTAGGAATTTTCCATAAAGTATCTGTTTTTCTTTGCATATATACACACAACGTGTGCATGTGACCATACATATTACATATGTACACACGCACACGAACACAAACTCATACATATACATAGACACACAAACGTATATCCACACACACACATATATATATATATATGTGTGTGTATGTGCATGTATGTATATATTTAAGGATAGGTACATATTGGCACAGAAACACACGCACAAACACACGCTCCCGCCACATGTGCACACACACTCACACACACTCACCATCACACTCTCACACACAGCTACAATACTATATATATATATATATATATATATATATATATATATACATACATATATATATATATATGTATATATATATAT
Organism: Octopus bimaculoides; assembly: GCF_046866305.1. Lineage (NCBI taxonomy): Eukaryota > Metazoa > Mollusca > Cephalopoda > Octopoda > Octopodidae > Octopus > Octopus bimaculoides. Next base: position 58,028,456 of record NC_142940.1, read on the forward strand.
ATATATATATATATATATATATATATATATATATATATATATATATATATGTATACACACACAAGCACACACACATAGACACAAACACACAGACACACACACACACACATATATATATATATATATATATATATATATATATATATATATATATATATATGCACACAACACACGTAAGTGTTCTACGTGCAACCTAAGAGCTGTACTTATATGTATTCCTTCTCATCCTTTCTCGGAAACTTCGAACTTGAATTTAATTATTCAAATTTTAATAAAATGAAGAATTATGCCACACTTGGATAAATGTAAATATATATATTGCCTCCTTCTATATGCGTTCTCACGGAAATTTACTTTGACGTTATACAATGAAAAAATATTATACTGTTTATCATAATAACTAGCCCCTAATTATCTATATGTATATATCTAGATATGTGCATATATCTAGAAAATAGGCATTAAAACACCAGAGGAAACAAAACGAAACACCACACCTCATCTTAATATACTACCGTATAAATCAGCCCACAACCCTAGGAACAATAAGGTTTAAAACACTATTATGCAAAATCGACCAATGCTCACTAGGAATCCAAAAACGAAAAACATTCTGAAAACGCATAGATACGTCAAATGTAAAAAGCAACCAGAATCGCTGAAAAGACTCCTGACAAATGTGAAGTTTTACACAACAACCACGAAACTAATGATTAAAAAATATAGACGTCCAAAATGTGGAACATGCTCGAACCTACTGGAAGTCTCAGACTTCCAATTCAAACAATGAGTGATGTTCACAATTAAGACTAATTTCACTTGTGCATCCGAGCATTTACTTTATGCTGTAACTTGTTCAGGTTGTGAACGTATCTATATATGACAGGCAAGTATGGCAGTTAGACGGAGAACTGGACTACATAAGGAACAGATTAGCTTCCCAAAGTATAGACAGATATATTTGGTTGAACACATAGAGAGATGTGCAGTGAATCCCCAACCAAATATCATAGTTTTCCTCATTACTTTCTATACAAGAAAGTTTAAATAAAGAAAATATATTTATCGAAAAATACAGAACACGCATAAATATGAACGCATAGCCAAACATTGGTCAGAGCATATATTTTAATTCATGATCATATATCCATCACAACATATTTCATCTCACTACTTTCGTTTATGAGTTTTTGTTTGTTTACTTATCCCACCCCCAAAATGAAAAATTACCTCTCCCGTTCTGAGTAATAGCGATCACCAATTACCTCTTCTCAGATTTTTCTACTTCTTGATTCACTCACAAACTTTCATACAAGAACATGGACTAAAACCATCTAAAGAAAATACGAAATTACAATAAATACACTTTCATGTTTATCGAAAGCGAAACCGGTAGACAACCATAATACACTTTCATTTAAATTGTATATATATATAAGCTAATGAGTACTAACCTACAAGCTATATTGGTATGCTAGAGTAAGAGAATACCGGACAAAGAACAAAGAAAACATCAATATTCATCGGTCGAAAATTAACGCAGACATTGAAACACAAATTGTATACGAAACATTTACAAACAACCTACCACAGGCAAATGACAACCAATCCTATTGAACTGCACTCTTGCTATATATATATATGTACTTTTAAAGAGAGTGAGAGGGAGAGATATAAAGAGAGAGAGAGAGAGTGTGTGTATGTGTGTGTGCACGAAAGAGAAAGAGAGGCAAGAGAGCAGTTGAATAGGATTGGTTGTCTTTTGCCTGTGGTGGGCTGTGTTCGTAAATGTTTCGTATATAATTTGTGTTTCAATATTGATGTATTTTTGTTCTTTGTCAGTTATTCTACTATTCTAGCACACTATCAGACTATATAGCTTGTACATTAATAGTCATTAGCTTATATATATGTATGTATATATATGTATATATATATATATATATATATATATATATATATATATATATATATATATATATATATATATATATATATATATATATATATATACATATATATATATCACAACACATATATATAATATATACATATATGTATAATATATATGTAATATATGTATGTATATATATATATATATATATATATATATATATATATATATATATATATATATATATATATATGTTATATACATATATATATATATATATATATATATATTATATGCCTATTATATATATATATATTATGCATTATTATGCATTATTATGATTGACCGTTGACTGAACACTATTCAATTTTTTTTCTCCGTGTTTTTCTCCTTGTCTCCGTATTCTTTCTGTTGAAGAGCGTAGCTCGAAACGTCAAAGACTTTCCGTATTCCCGAGCGTCATACTAATATATACTTTTGTTATTTACACCACCTGTCCTCGTCTGTTGTTATTATTTGTATATTCTCCCATATATATATATATATATTGGCTTAAAATGTGGAGTAGATAAACAGCTGATAACTGATGAAGAGTCGTTCTTTATGTTACTTGTCTTGTTTTCTATTTGTTTCTCTCTCTGTTGACAAAAGCAGTTTGACTTCGTATTTCGTGTTGTTTTTCGTATTTCATGCCGTTTAGTTGTTGCCACGTTCTGTACGTTTGTGGTTGGGCATATATGCCGTCTGTTTCTAGCATATACGCATGCTAGCGTCTGTGCCCTTCATCTAGTACCACAATGATACTTACCGTCACATATTCGCACCATACTCATACATACTCTTTGATCAGACACACGCACACACGTGATCACAACACGCGAAAAAGCACACATTAACTGCTACACACACACACACGCGTTTCACACAAGGACCTGCACATTCACACACACTATTTTCTCATAAACACACGCGCAAACGCACTTTCATTTGGTATCACCAGCACTTTATTATCTACCTTTCTTTCAACCTCACCTTTCAAACATTTTTTTCTAATCATTCGCCATGCTTGACCGCTAAATCTACAAGTCTTGTTTCCTTCGCTCTCTGTTTATTGTCTCTAATTTCTTTCTGTTGAAGAGCGTAGGCTCGAAACGTAAATGATTTTTTCATTTTCCCGAGCGTCAAACTAATACATCTACTTGTCTTTTGTTTTTCTATAAATTTCCACAATATATATATATATATATATATATATATATATATATATATATATATATATATATATATATATATATATATATATACATATATATGTATATATGTATGTATGTATGTTTGTATATTTATATATCACATTTCTCGAGGCATTCTTTGAAAATATATAAATTTATACGCTGTATGTTAACAGTGCAGTGAATGGGAAAAAATTGTATCATATTACATATAAATATATTGTGTGATATACAGATATACATAAGGACAAAGTTATTACCTGTTTTGTCAGTAACGTAATCCTATGAGAAACTTATATCACACAAACACGCATGCACAAACCCATTCCGTATACAGGAACATACACAAGTACATTCTCTCAAAAGCAGATGAACGCTCAAACACACATGCCCTAACATAACAATATGTACACACATATATCTGCACATATACCTGTGGAAATATATATTCATATATGCGCGCGTGTGTGTATGTCTGTGTATACACATGCATACGTACTACATATATATATAAGTATGTATATACATATATATATATATATATATATATATATATATATATATATATATATATATATATATATATATATACGTTTATGTAGTTATTATATATACCAATATACACGCATATGTAATTCACAGAAGCACATGAGGATTCATGTATAGATATCTAGATACAAGTGAATATATTTATATATTTACATGAAGTGATTTCAATTGTAGCGTGTATATTTAGCTATATAGATTACAATAGGGCATAAAAAGTAACAGTTTGACATTTCACATTAATACGTACATACATACGTACATACATATATATATATATATATATATATAGATTCAAGGCTTGAATATGGTACTTATGCGAAGGCACCCGAATTTCACATCCCAAAAGGATGGGTGATTAAAATCAAATAATAAGCAACACGGATTTCAAAAGTGATTGCAGTACGCACGTTTCATGCTACTTCAATTTATTTAAGTAATGTGAGCATTACCTTAAATGCAATATGAAGAGCAATCTTCAGCTGCACGAAAAAATGTAGAAAAAAAGACATATTACAAATGTGGCAACATATTAAAACCAAGTGGGAGAGAGCAGAGGAAGAATATATAAGTCCATCTTGATATAGCAGGGTCTATCACTTGGTTTTAATATGTTGCCACATTTGTAATATGTCTTTTTTTCTACATTTTTTCGTGCAGCTGAAGATTGCTCTTCATATTGCATTTAAGGTAATGCTCACATTACTTAAATAAATTGAAGTAGCATGAAACGTGCGTACTGCAATCACTTTTGAAATCCGTGTTGCTTATTATTTGATATATATATATATATATATATATACATATATATATATATATATATATATATATATATATATATATATATATATATATATATATATATATATATATATATATATATATATATATATATATATATATATATATATATATATATATATATATACATATATATATATAGGTGTCTGTGTGTGAGTGTTTGTGTGTGTGCATGTGTGTATGTATGTATATATTTCCTAATAGGCATATATACTTGCAAACATACAAACTTACATTCAAATATATACATGATATGACACCATAAAAAACATAATTCAATCATGTAATCTTGTATAACATTTCAGAAGAGGACAAATGAAATATAAAATACCACAATAATCTTCCTTAGACTCATGCAAATGCAAGCACACTACGTATACACACACATACACAGACACACAGACACACACACACACGCACGTGCGCGCGAAGAGACAAGCTCACACAAAGACACAAAAACACACCGACACAAACCCACACACGCAAACACAGACACACATGTACACGATCGTATATGTAAAGAACCACAAATAAGACAGATCATGTCACCTAAATACCAATTATATACGTGTTAAAAAATTTGAAAGCTATAATATTGTATGTGTTAAGAAATGTATGTTATATAAAGGCAAATTTCCTACATATTGAACTGTAAAAAAAAAATCAAGGATAATGTGACAGTTATATATATAAACATAGTTGGAATCATGTTTTATAAAATTACAGGATGTGTCCAATATAGGTGATAGTCTATTTTACATGAATCATATTAGTCCATAAGATGCAATTTATAATATAGTATCAAATAGCTGAAGATTGATTATATCTAATGAGATATCACGAGAAGTGTTAGAGTAAATATTTAGGACAATGTCGGGTTAGTAGTTAGAGTGAGAGAAGAAGATTTATGATGTCTTGTATGGAAATGCAATACTTAATTTTAATAGCGTATTCATAACTATAGATGTAAAACAGGATGGACAATAGAGTTATCGGAAACATTTCCATGAAGCTATATTTTCGTATTCTTGGTCAGAAGATATTCATAAGAAGATTTATCTATTGCAATAAAAGTACACAAAGGTAATAAAATATTTTGCGTCCTATATACCCCACGGGCAAAAGAATTTTTATTGCCCCTGCGGTATATCGTGCCCAAAGCAGTTTATTTTCCCTATATATTTTTACCTTGACAGATATATGCCATTTTAAATCTTAACGAAGAATGTTTTCAATCAGTTATCTAGATAAGGTGATGTAATTTCATCTTATTCCGGTCTTAAATAAATGAGTTAGCTGGTGGTAGCGACAGTTAAAATAACTGGTGGTTTATCTAATATAAGATTAATTACGAGTATAGGTTTTAACTAAACATTACCAAAGAATTTCCTTGGCAAAGCAATTAGAGTTAAGAAGTAAGAATTGCTAATTGCACAGCAATTAAAAGTTAAGTAAAGAATGCAAAACATTATTACTGCAATTGTTTAATTTAATTAATATGAAGATGCAATATTTTGTGCTAAATTAGGGCTGAAGCATAAGGTTTGACAGTATTTCATCTGAATATTCTCCAGCATTTGTAAGTAGGAGGAGATGCATACGAAAACGAGAAAGTGGGAATATCATACTTTTTTTCTCTTTTTTAGATGTATTTCAACTATTTCTAACTACATACGTAAGAGAAATATCTATTACCTTCTTGTTGTTCCATTCATCAGATTATGGCCACACTAGAAGATTGCCTTCTATCGTTTTTCCAAGATGAAAATGCTGTTGCAAAGTCGCCATTTTAACACCATTGGCGAGATCCAGGGTGGATTGCAGTAGGTCCTCGACTCGCGTATGTTGAAACGATTTCCGGGCCGGATTCCGAGAATGGCAAGGAACACCAACACCGGTGTATTGCTGCGCAGGGTGATTATTACTAAGGAGATGATCGCTATCCAGTAACAGTTTTCTAAATTCTCTCTGTGTGTATTTCCGTGTTCCTTTCTGTCGTAGAACGTAGGTTCGAAACGTAAAAGTCTTTCTCACTTCCCCATCGTTTGTTGTTTACACACTCGTCTTCGTCTTTTGTTTTTTGTTTTGTAAATTATCACTATATATATATATATATATATATATATATATATATATATATATATATATATATATATAAAATATATAGTTTTAGGGAAAATAACCAATTTTCATATATATATACATACATCAATACATACATATATTTACATGTATATCTACACCTATAAATAAGTAATTTAATACATGCTGTATATATATATATATATATATATATATATATATATATATATATATGTAGTCATGCATACGCGCACACACCTCCATATATATATATATAAAATATATATACATATAAATGTATATATATATATATATATATATATATATATATATATATATATATATATATATATATATATATATATATATATATAAATCTTTGTGTGTGTATATATAACTCCATTCTATGTGTATATATTACCATATAAAATGCTATTCATTTTAATTTTAGATTATTTATGAAGATACAAATGTAATCGTTCTTACTGTATGCATGTATGCAGAT
>NC_142940.1:58040515-58053015 GCF_046866305.1 Octopus bimaculoides
CTACTACACATCCCTATTCAGAATAGCAATCAAATACAGTACGTTTTTAAAGTATAAATTCGTATCCCTATCAGCTCCCATTCATTTATAGGAAGAGGCTTTCATGCGTTCCGTTCTTTGTGTATTTAATTCTCTTGACCTGCTGCAATTGATAGAAAGCTTTACGGGAACTTAACGATTACTACACACATGAAGAACTGTTTTGTTGCAAAATACTTACAGGTTTACCTAGGTGTGAATATATTCGAGAACCGTTGTTTATGCTGATTCATTTTCCATAGACATTGATCATAGACTCACCTACTTTCTGACGATTAGTTGAGTACTCTTAGGGAATAAGTACCTACTCCTATTCCTCCTTCGCCTCGTCCTCATCATCCTTTTTCTTTTCCATTTTTTCTTTTCTTATTCCATCCCCTTGTTCTTTACCTGCTCCTCCTCCTTTTCTTCTGTAACTTTATCTTCATTGCCCCCTTCTCCACAACATATTCTTCTTCTTCTTCTTCTTCTTCTTCTTCTTCTTCTTCTTCTTCTTCTTCTTCTTCTTCTTCCAGCCATTCTTTGCTAACAACCTCATTTTGTGTGTGTGTGTGTGTTTGTGGTAGTTGGTGTGTGTGTATGTGTGTGTGTGTGTGTGTATGTGTGTGGTGTTTTGTGCGTGTCTGTGTGTGGTGTTTGGTGTCCTGTGTGCCTGTGTTTGTGTGCGCGCGCGCGCATTTTGTACGAGTGTGTGCACTTGTAGCATCTCTCCTATTCCACAAAAAATAACTTAACATTTTCAAGGTATTTTATCTTGAAAATATATCACTCCACTTATTATAATTAATTTCACACCTTCGACTAATGGTGCCTTCTAATTAATTAACCATATTTAACATGCATTAATTTTTTCTATACGTACATTTCATCTTACATTTTCCCTCATCATTAAAATTACACCCTGTGGCATCAAACAATATTACAAAGAATGAATATCACCACGAATCTATTCCACCTTACTTCTCACTCTTCTTTACGTTCTTATTTTATTTATACTGTAGTATATAAAAAGATTAATACCTTTCTTAATTTCTCTCAAAATAAAATTTCTTTCTTTTAATTACTTGTATGTTAATATAATTAGTCCTAAGACGGCGAGCTAGCAGAAACGTTAGCACGCCGGGCGAAATGCCTAGCGGTATTTCGCCTGTCTTTACATTCTGAATTGAAATTCCGCAGAGGTCGACTTTGCCTTTCATCCTTCCTTTCGGGGTCGATAAATTAAGTACCAGCTGCATACTGGGTCGATCTAATGAATCCCCGCCTCCCAAAAAAAAATTGGAGTCTTGTGCCTAGAATAGAAAAGTACTCGAATTGAAGTAGGGATCCCTCTTCATATTTACCAGTACATTTCTTCAACAGCTGAAATATTATCTGCAATAAATATAAATTTATTCAACAGGTCCTTTATCTTCTACTCTTTTTTATATTTACAAATCTCATGTGTTTCCAAAGACCATAAATTGTATCCACTGCCCCAAAAGCCTACTTCGTTGGAAAAGCTTATATAGTGCGAAACATATGGCTAAGTGTAACGAATCGCATTTATGTAACTGCCACACATACACCCGAAAGCACAACATACACACACTCAAGCACGCGTATATATACATACAAATACGCATAAGAATTTTAGATTTGATGTAACTTCATTTGCTTGAAGTCTTTATGTTCCATTTTAATGCAATTATATTATCAAAATGGCCTCTTTCAACCGAATCAATCTTTTCCCTGCTCCAGTGCCATTCAATGAATTTTATTGTAGCCCATTTACTAGTCAACACCTAACCTTACGTTCCACTTTCTAACCTCTAGCTGTCATTATCATTTCATTTACATTTTCTCTAACACGAGTTAGAGAGATATAGTAACACTTTCACGTCCCACGTTCCTCGCTTATATCAACATTTTCTACTTCCATTCTCTGTTTTAAGACAGTCTTAATGGTAACTATGTGTGAACCCAAGATGGTGCTCCTGATCATAACGCGAAGAAAGTGCAGAAATTCTGCGAAGACAAGTTTGCTGACTTTTGGCCTGCCAACTACTGGCCTTCTTCCAGGCCGTACTTGAAACCCCAGGACTATGCCATATTGGAGTACTATATCAATAGAACTTCGCATCCAAGTGTTGATCATCTTAAGCAAGTCCTGGGGAAGAGCAGGACAACATACCTGAGTATTAAGAGATTCTTTCAGTTCGGCATATTACGCTACCTGAGATAGCGTTGCATCTGGTGTTATTGCACCGTTCCACACACACTAGGTGCAAACGAAACATTTGTCATCATTGCTCTTTACAGGGTATGTATGCATGTATGTATGTATATGTGAGTGTGTGCGTTTGTATGTGCGTATGTATACGTGAAGATTTGTATGTTTGTTTTATATATGACTTCTCGTGCATATAGTTGCATATCTAGATATGCACATATATATTTAAAGGATAAACCTCTGGACAGTTTTACCAATTTTTCAGTTCCAGTCATGGATTACATCTGTAGTCTTTGAATCAGCTTTCTCCTTGCTGGTTTTGAGGAGCCTAATTCCTCAATAATTGGTATTTAGGTAGTGTATTACATATCCCAGGGTCACAATAGTTACAAGTATAGGCCTGAACTCGTAATCTGGATCGAGGAGCTGAAGATTTCTCAGTTTGTATGCACGTATGCATGCTTGCACGTATGCATGCATGTATGTATGTATGTATGTATGTATGTATGTATGTATTTGTATGAATGCATGTGTAGGTGTGTGTGTGAGTATCTTTGAGCATGTATATGTTTATGTACATGTGTGATTGTATGTGTGTAAACCTTATTCAACCTTGGAACGTTCTTCCACTGACGATAATCAACCAAACACAAAAGAATTGTCACATTTCTCATCATTATCATTTCTTCTTCTTCATTCTATTTCGCCGTCCATTTTTGTTTCTCTTCTTCGTTATTCCCTAATCTCTGTTATTCATTTGTTTTTTTCTTATTCATTTTAAAATTCTCTTCTCATTTCTTCCAGCCTCCCACCTCAACCATTGCACATTCAAGTCGTTTCATTATTATTTTCTTTTAATTTCGTTTACGCTTAGAAATACATGCAGTCGTCATATGCATTTATTTATTCAAATATTAGAATATTAGCTTTTTATAAAACTCAATTTCATCACATATTGATAAGGATATCAGAAATGGAATAAAGATTGAATAAGAGGCAACGCGAAAATCGGAATAAACAACTGAAAAAAGCAGTTCCATTTTTGATGTAGCATAATTAACTCTATTTATTGTGTACGGTTTGGCTGCGGTTGTGTGCTAAGAAATTTGCTTACAAACAGCCTGGTTTCAGGTTCAGGCACACTGCGTGGCTCCTTGGGCAAATGTGTTCTCCTAGCCTCGCACCGACCGGGGCCGTCTAAATGGGTTTGGTACACGGAAACTGAAAATAGCCAGTCGTATATATATATATATATGATTGACCGTTGACTGAACACTATTCAATTTTTTTTCTCCGTGTTTTTCTCCTTGTCTCCGTATTCTTTCTGTTGAAGAGCGTAGCTCGAAACGTCAAAGACTTTCCGTATTCCCGAGCGTCATACTAATATATACTTTTGTTATCTACACCACCTGTCCTCGTCTGTTGTTATTATTTGTATATTCTCCCATATATATATATTTATATTATAAGGTTTTTAACTTTTAAATTTTCATATTCCTTTGGAAAACTATTATATATATATATATATATATATATATATATATATATATATATATATATATATATATATATATATATATATGTGTGTGTGTGTGTGTGTGTGTGTGTGTGTGTGTGTGTTTGTGTGTGTGTGCGCGTGTGTGTGTGTGTGTGTTCTTGTCTATATGTAAGTGTACGGCTTTGTATCCGTGTTTGTCAGCTACTACCGCTCTTGACAATATATATATGAAAGTCTCAGTGTTGCTAGTTTAGAGAATTCAGACTTGGTTGGTATTTTCTTATAAAAAATATTTCCTTGCAAATACGTTCATTTTGGCTAGCATTGTCTTTGAATTTGCATAGTGGAAACGTTATGAATTTGGGAAATATATTCTAAGCACATTCGTCGACGTGCTGGCTGGGAAGTATTTCCTGTTTTGCGGGGTACTAATTTGAGATTTGTGTACTGCCATCCTCTGACGTAGGCTGTTTTTTGTGTGTCCAATATATTGCCGTTTGCATCCAGAGCATGTAATTAGGTAGATCAAGTTCTCCGATGCATATGTAAAATTAATTTTTATTTCAAAGAAGTACTGGGGTCGATTTGTTCGACTAAGGCGGTACCCCAGCATGGCCGCAGTCAAATAGTGAAACAAGTAAAAGAGTATGCAGATTGTTATACCATAAATATGTGCTGATATTTCCAGCGTTGGCATGAGACAAGAAAATAAATACCTTCACCGACAGCTGCACGATATGTATTTGAAGTCTTAGTGAGATGTATATTATTAGTATGATATATCTGTAATGTGGCTAGTGTGTATTGGCCGCAAGTAAACGGCCATTGACTAGTTAGTCTCCTAACCGACCAGACCAGCTGAGACAAAACATTCGCAACGTGATTTCAAAGAATCAAAAGAACTGATCGCATCTCATTATGAAAGTTAGCTTCTGGCGAAACATATTAAAGTGGAAATAAAGCTGAAGTATCTGAACTTTCATTGTCAAAAAAATTCAGATTGGTCTGGGTGTATATAAGAAAGACAATATATATATATTTATAGATTTGTTTTTCATGTTTTCTATGAGAGTTTACTTATGCGTATACATGTGTATATGTGTGTGTGTAGTCTGAGTGTGTGTGTATATGTCTTTGTATAGTTGTGGAGGTCATGTGCGAACTTTATTCCTTACAGTAATATCAATTCTATTATTGGATGTTGTAAAAGATTTGGATAAACCTGTTTCGTGAAAGAGAAAGTGAAAGAAGACAAAAACCGGCAGGTAAAAAAATCGAAAAGAAAGAAGCAAATTTGAAAAATAAATGTTTATCGATAGAAAAAGTCTGCACCAGCCGAATGTTTACCATAATTTCATAATTCAATTGACAATTCCTTGGTAAATAACCGAAACATACAAACTTACAAATATGACAAGTGAAACAAATATGTGTGTGAATGTATATATGTATTTACACACCTACATATAATTAGTTTTCTTTGTGTATATATATAAATATAGAATTGCTTTATATATATATATATATATATATATATATATATATATATATATATATATATATATATATATATATATATATATATACCGGAGTAAGTACATACATGTGCAATAAGGTGGTAAAAAGAGTACTCAAATACCAGAGGCAGAGTAATATACTTTATTTAAAAGCAGCAGAAATATAACAAAAAACTGTTACTCGGAGTTTCACGTTCCCGTTCATCGGACAGTTTTGTTAGAAATGGGAGAGAAATGACGATGCAATGAAAACTAATATAAAATTAAAACACACGGATCTGTTTCACAAACATGTACACACATACACATATATATTTATATATAAATGTATGCGCATATATATATATATATATATATATATATATAGTTTTATTTTGGAGAAAAAAAAAAGAGATGTATTTTATAGAGTAAATAGCTAATGATTTCTCTAAATTTCAATCATGTGAAAGAAGACATTTTGCACATTTCGAAAATGTATTATGAAGTAATTTCAATCTGATTTTTCAATTTTTCAACAAACAAAATTAAAGGAAAGTAATATATTTTATCTTTATTATTGATATTTCGTTTGTAAACTTTGATGCGTTTCTCTTATGACGTCGTAATATGCCGATTTCTGTAGTAAATGCGTGGGACATTTTTACTTTTGCGTTTATATCTTCAATGCTTCAGCAGACACCAACATCGGATTTATAGACGGCTTTGTTTATAATCAGTATTGCATTGAGATATTACACCAACTGTAGGATAGGTAAGCATAGACATATATCCACACGCAAACACATACCGACATATATAACCAGCTGCGCATATTAGTACATACACAAGCGCATCATTGCAGCAGTGAATATCGATCTTAAGTGCACTCACGTTGTGGGTTTACCCGTAGATTAATGCAGCGAAACATGTTAGCTTCGAAAGAGTAGGTTAGCTAGTTTGTTTGGCTTTTGAAAACATTTTCCGTAAGGATGTTCCTACATGAAATAAATATATATTGTGATACTGAGAACAGAACTGTGTCGGTCCTACATTCATGTGGTATCCAGCTAATTGCTTAACTGCTTCTTCCGAATGTTAGCAGAGCTACATGGTTCACTATAATGGCAAATAAAAAAGCAAAACTTCAAGACACAACCTCACACTTTGGTTTATCGGGTGATTCATTGTTGACAGTCTACATAGGCCCGGGAGGAAGCAATTACCGTGATAGAACGGTAATTGCTCAGATACCGTAAGAGGGAAATAGTTTGTCAATTCGGTACAGGCTGCTACATTCATTTGTACAATATTATTGCAACCAGCATATGTTTACTGAAGCAAAGTTCGTTCACCTGTATGAAACCAATATTTCAATCTACCTTGAGTTAAAGTTCATCGTCAGTACATGAATATAAAATATCCACTTCTAAAGACACATAGTTTATAGAGCATGTGAAATATTCGAAGTCAGTTCTGTGAACCTTCGAGTCTGCATACGCCATCTGTAACATGGTGGTTGGTGTCATAACATAGAATCAAGGGGTACAGACTTTGTCACGTAACCGTATAGACTCTTAGCCAGGCAAACTCTGCTATTCAGAGCTTGTTGGTCCTCCCAAAAGCATTCGTCTCTCTTCCACTTGTAGCTCATATTCCGTACATACCACCAGCTCTGGTAGTAACCATTCCGCTCAGACAATCAATTCGACAACATCGACGCTCTGTGCTTGGTAATCCCATAACCGGCGACTTGAGTAAAATTAAGTGGAACATTAATCATACGAATCATGATAACTAGACCAGAAATAAGCAAAAAAATTAATAATTGAATATGGTAAAAACTTGGCACGATGGTGTTTTCCTTCACGAACCATTTTATTGACTATCTTCTCAGCCATTTGCTGAGGCACTCTGTCTCACACTCATATATACACAAGCGTTCATACAAACAACTTCAAACTGTTCATACACATCCACACACATATTTACATAAATACATATATGTATATATAGATTTCTCTCTCTCTCTCCCTCTCTCTCGCTATATATATATATATACCAACGTAAAATGAAATGTTTTGCTCGTGTACGCAATGCATCGGTTGGTCCAGAAATCGAAACTACAAAGTTACGACTTTTGTTGTCTTACCTTTTCTATCAATATATATATATATATATATATATATATATATATATATATATATATATATATATATATATATATATATATATATATATATATATATATATATATATATATAAGCAATGTTAGGTCTCTGAACGAGGTATTATCTGAACGAGGTATTATCTGAACGAGGTATATATATATATATATATATATATATATATATATATATATATATATATATATATATATATGTGTGTGTGTGTGTTTATATATATATATATATTCCAGTCTACAAACTAGCTTTAATTAGGCCAGAATTGTTTGAATGGAGGCATATTAAATTTAGAAGATGTCTCTCTTGGAAAGTTAACTTTCATGTAATAGAAGAATATGTTTACCGATAGATTTGTAACAGACAAGTCTGTAATGCAGTGCACTCCAGGAAGCCACTCAGTGTCCAGTTCCTGCATTGTTCTCTTTGTTGTATTAAATATTTCAGTTATAGATTTGCAGCCACCCTAGGGCACTGGTCTAAAAGCTGTGCAACAATGTCTGTGTGTGCGTATGCGTGTATGTGTGGGCGCGTGTGTGGGTGCGTGTGTGAGGGTTTGTCAACACTTAATAGCTGGAATTGATTTGCTTACATCACCGTGGAGTAGCGGTTTCGCAAGAACTTAACCAATGCAATAGGTAACGAAATATTTATTTATTTCGTTTCGGTGCACGTTCTGTGGGATTACTTATTGCAGAACATTTAAGTTACAGTGATGTAAGAAATTGGCTCCTGTTCTGTAGAGGTGAGAAAACTCACGCTCACACGCATATGCACACACTCACACACACAACACATACACACAACACATACACGCATACGGATACACACATACACATACGCCTACGCTCATGCACGTGCACACATATACAAACATAGGCATACACACAGACACACATACACATACGCACACGTATACGTGCGCGCGCACACACACATATACATACACACAGCACACACCGACAGAGATTTCTTCGCAAAATAAGGTACACACACACGCACACACACATACACACACTCTCTCATGCACACGTGTCTATAATTCTTTGTTTTCTTCTCGTAGTACATTGGTATAAATTATTTTGTTGGTTTCTGGTTGGAAACTCCAGGTTTTCTGCATTAAAATAGCCTGGTTAAGAGTCTATATGGATACGTGACAGCATCTGGACACCTTGTCACTATATTATGACACCTAGCAGCACGTGACGGAGGGTGTTTAAAGACTGAAGGGTTCATAAATCCGACTTCTTTCACTTATGCTATTAATTATGTATCTTTAGAATGGATAGTTTATATTCATGTCTTGATCTTATCAACAAAATTTGATGCATGAACTTCTAAAGAAAGTTTAAAATATTGATGTCGTTTCGCTGATTGAATATTGCTTCAGTGAGCATATGCTGATTGCAATGATTATCAAAGAAATGAATGTAGCAACCTGTATTAAATCGACGAACTATCTCAATCTTACGGTATCTGAGCAAATAGTCGTTCTGACTATCAAAGAGCTGATGACTGTTCCCCCTGATTCTGTGTAGGCTGATGACAACGAATAAGTCGCTTCAACCAAAACGAGAAGTTGGTACCCGAACCGCGATGCTATTATAACTACTACACCCGTTCATTGTCAAAGGATCAACTACGGCATGCTTAGCGCTGCAGAATGGTAAAGTCGACTTCGAGGGAATTTGAATTTTGAACCTACAAGCGGACGAAATATCACTAAGCAGTTTGTCCGGTGTGCTAATTATTCTACCATCTCACCCAATTAACGAACTTATTGAGAATATAGACGGACTTATTGAGAATACTTGTCATTTTCTCGCCGATATATTTACGTTCCGCTGATATACGTACAGATATAATACACATTACACGCATATAACCTCCTATATATACACGCAAAACGACTATCTATCTATCTATCTATCTATCTATCTATCTATCTATCTATCTATCTATTGATGTATACCTATTTGTTCGTCCTGTGCGTGTGTGTGTGTGTGTATGTGTCTGTCTGTCTGTCTGGACAAGCAATATATTCCGCGTTATCCAGGCTTTGATGTAACTATACACGACCCAGATTTGTTTTTTATGAAGACATATTCGTTTCTGTCTTCCTTTATTTTTTATTCCATTTCTCCTGATAAGTTGTATTTCGCAGAAGAAATGAATTTCTTTTCCTATACAGTTATGGCATCCAGTTATGGTATCTGAAGCAGATAGTCGCTGAATATTAATAATAAAATCCATAAAATCATTGTGTAAGTGACGTATTTCAAGTTTTGGCCTATTGAATTAGAACAAATTATTTTATTACTTTTCTTGTTGAATTTTACCATCAATCGCCATCGGCTAATTATTCCCTGCGAGAAGAGACAGAATAAGGTTTATGTCAACGTTCTGTCAGGACGAGCCGTCTGTAAAAGAGTGAAAACTGTAGAGTCAGTAACTGGTTTCCACCCATGGAATTGCAACAGCTCTGTTAATGCATGGAAACTGTGATGCCTAGCGGAAATTCTTCACATCCACATATTAAATGTGCAATATATGCTGTGATAATAATACATAATAATATGTTACAATGCTTGGGAGTTCAATGAAACAATTAATATAGTTTCTTTATCATTCTTTGCCCGTCATAACTTTGTCAATTCTCAACATTATGATGTCAGTACCGCATGATATATAAAGTTATGGGCTTGCCATAAGAGTCTTAAATAAAATCATTATGCAAGACTTGCAACACTTTTGCACCTTACATAAAACTGGTCATTGTAAATCAGTATTCCACGCCGTGTAGTCCAATGATGGTCGATGTTTGAAATTTGAATTTATTGCTTAACATGTCAAATCGAATTTGTTTTCCAGAATGAAATCTCCTTAAAGAAAGGGATATTTCTGTTGATTTGAATTGAATCCCGAGTATAAATGCCTCTTCTCATTTTGTAAATCCAGCAATAAAAGTCGTATCAATGACATGCAAGACACTTTTTAACTGGTGATATTAGTGACACAACACAACTGACTGCAGCTGTTAGAAAAATTGCGTAGTACCATAATTACCGACTTAGTTAAACAATGCTGCCGAATATCGAACCACTTGCATCTGATCCACAACATATATATATATATATATTTAATTAGTGCAATTTAATATTACGTATTATCAACCATACTGCCATAAAAAAAGAAAACATGGTAATGTGTATCTAAATAGTATCGAAACATTAACTCCTGACATTGGTCGAGCATTTTAAATGCGAATGACGTTCGCCGAATTTGAATTCTATTGTTCGCATTTCTTCGTAAAACGTTCAATTTCAATCAGGCATCACAACGGTTTTATAAATTGTAGACGAACATACAAGCGAACATGTTTGCAAGCTACTCTCCACGCTGATGATTGTACGCTTGCACGAAACCTGAACTACTTTGATTAATATTTTATGTATTTATATTTCAAATGAATATTGAAGGAATATCTTGCGTGTCAGATCTCTGTGTAATATGTTCAACAACCCTCATCGAAGTTAGTATTTGACACCCTGCATATCTGCTGGAAAGCAGAATATATTGGCATATAAATATATACAGACAGACAGACAGACAGACAGACAGATAGATAGATAGATAGATAGATAGATAGATAGATAGATAGATAGATAGATAGATAGATATGATTGTATATAAGTATATATAATTAGAAAATTGAGAAAACCATACATTACGCCACACATCGTTTGGACCATATTTATAGCTTGTTTCTGAATAGAAAGCATGACATATATCTTACAGCCGTTTCTAATCAGATTACCAGAATGCAGACTATACATAAATGCGAGTATAGCCGGTTGCTGTAACCGCTAACTCAGTTTATATATATATATATATATATATATATATATATATATATATATATATATATATACATATACATACATATGTATATTTATATGTGTGTATGTGTGTGGTGTGTGAGGGTGTATGATATACGTGTAGTATTAGTCTTTATGTGTATCTGCAAGGGTACGTGTCTGTATGTGTGACGAAATCAGAGATTTGATTTGATGGCAAGTTGCAGAAGAAAAAACTTCAGCTACTTCAACGTTTATGGCGTAAATGTTTATTACCACAACTTTTACGGTCTAAAGAAATATGAAACATTAAGAAAGAGAATCTCAGATACTATATTGTCAGTCAGTGGAATTGGTAAGACAAGTTAAGAAATGGTTTTATATTCCAATAAAATATCTGGAGATATATATGTATATATTTTTTGGCATTAGTGCTTTATTTTTTCCTATATATTCTTTTTTTCTTCTTAGGAATATTTGCTGTAGAAAAATGGACACTAATTTCGAAAAGTCAGCCAAGGTACCGTACAAAATGGTCTATAGATGTAAAATGTATTCACACGTCTATAAATCACGAATAACAAATATAAAGATACGCACAATATACGACGAATAGAGTGGCAGTCGTCTGCATTGGCTAAAAATTGTTTAATGAAGCTCATAAATTTCTTCTTTTTTTTTTCTTTTAATTTTTTATGGCTCTTTTTATGTATGAAATATTGGTCTTTCTGTCCCAGACGAATGTTTTCTCCCGAAACGTCAGTAATCTCTTGACCCCTTAGTATAGGAAATAACAAGAAATTTACGATCTTCTGAAAGGTACACAAAGAGTTGTTTGGGTACACGGTTCGCCTTCTAGCCTTGTGGTTCTTGGTTGTATCACACTGCGCTGAAACCTAAACAGACGATTTCGTTTCGTAATTAACTTTTTCGTAATCATGTTGCATGAATACATAGTACATACATAATACATACATACATACATACATACACGCGAGCTTGTACTGAAAAGTTGCTGAATTTTGGTAAAAGACAATACAGGGGGATCAGCTAATCATGACTTTATTGAACATATTCCCCTTTTAGATTCACACACTTATTTCAGCGGTCCTTCTGTTTTTCTAAGTCCTGTAACAGAACCATGAAGGTTGGACCTCCAACCACGTCTTTCGCAACACAATAAAGCCCACCCCTTTGTGTGTATATATATATATATAT
>NC_142940.1:58055515-58070515 GCF_046866305.1 Octopus bimaculoides
GTTTGTGTGCCAGTATCTGTGTGCGTGTATGTCTCTGTGAATGTATGTATTTTTATGTGCTTACTTGTGTATGTGTCCTGCTGTTTTGGCTATGAATTTGCGTTGTTTTTAAGGCTAAATAGTCCTACGTGTCTCGAAATTCATTTTGATGAGATTGGCTTATAAATCGTTGCAACACCAAATTGGAGCCAATCAATATTATAAATCTCATGCCGTTTGTTACATCAAAGCAAGTTGTTTAAATTTATAAACTGAAAACGATTGACCGCTTGTTTCGAAAACGGTAAATCAGTATCATTTGAAGGCATCACAATGAATTAGAAGTACTTGATATGTCTAGAGTATAAAGTATAAAGTATATATATATATATATATATATATATATATATATATATATATATATATATATATATATATATATATATATATATATATTCCCTAAAACTATATATATATATATATATATATATATATATATATATATAAGGATTTACTTTTCTTAATGAGAGAACAGACCAAGGCTGTTTATAATATAGAACATTTATAAATAAAATTTCTTACAGCTGTTTCCAGGATATTTATTACATCCCTTCATCGGAGACGGTGTGAGACGTTGATTAAGCAATAGTTAGCAATAGTTAATCATCCTCTCACACCGTCTCCGATGAAGGTATATAATAAAAATCCTGAAAACAGCTGTAAGACATTCTAGTTATAAATGTTCTATATTATACAGAGCCTTGGTTTTTTTTTTTATCTCATTACGAAAAGTAAATCCTTATATTCACACGCTGATACATGACCTACGTTGGACCCCTTATTCGCATAACCACCGAACTTGGAGCATAACTGTGGTCTATCCATAGCACTTACTCAGCATTACCTGAAACCTCTGGGTCTAATTTACACCACTATCGCTCATAACCTATATATATATATATATTGTTAGATACTGTGTGAGTAGTATTAACTATATTTTAAGAAGATTCTTTTATAACTTATGTCATCTAAATTGAGCGAGGTGAAGGCGTTTACAGAAATAAATTTACAATGATTACACTTGGGAACATTTCAAAAAAAGATTTTAGTTGTCTTGCTTTCTACACTTAGTCCTACCTAATTTGATGCTGTGGGATTCATAAATAACCCCAGAAATTTCCTATCACGTCAAGTTTTTTGTTAAATAGTAATTTATTTTTCTACTAAAAAATGTCAAATTTGCCATTAAATACAAGACTGAAATAATCAACAAACAGAAACCAAATCTTAGAATAGATATTTCTTTCAAACCGGAGTTGAATTACTCAAGGAATGAACTTTCTCTTTGTTGCTTTATGTGAATAAATTGCATCATGACCGACTCTTTGCAGTGATCAGTAGTAGTCAGCACCATGTTGGTGCTCCACTTGCCTTGATATCTACTCCACATGTTCTCGATGTCTTGGTGGAATCTTTATCTTTGCTCATCATTATTGCCTTAGGATTTCTAAGGAAGTAGTCCAGATGACAGTGCAGGGAGTGCATATTTACACTCATGTTGCAGCCCAGTGCTGGAAAACTGATTAACAGGGTCTGCACAAGATCTTCATAATCTTATAGTTTCCTTTTTCCTCAACGAATCAGATACAACTGCAACAAAAGCATTCCATGCTCCTTTGCCAATGCCAGACATGGTCTCTAAAACTCTCTCGTCCTGCGACAGTCGTCTAATATGTGACCCATCAAACACTCTAACCTTATTTTTCTCACGAGACAAAACTGGAAACTTAACTGCTTTAGTATTTAAAGCATACACTGTCTCAGTATTTCAACCCATGTTTTGCACACTATATGGGATGTTCAAGCTTTGTCTTGTCACTCAGTTTCATGTTAAAGTAAGGAAGTAAGGTAAGCTTTCTTCACAAAATCTGTGATTTTATTTCACTGCCTAATTCAGAAGTAAGCAGAAGACGTCCCCTACCATATATATCGTGCATCAAATCTTCTGGTATAATTCACGACACGAAATGTATTGTGCAAGAGATTCCTAATTGCAATGAAAAGCTCTTCAATCTCACTTGTTAGCCCTTCGTTTCCCAGTCAGTGATTCGTGAAGTTTTCTTTGCCTATTTCCACCCAGCTCCACGACTTTTCAGTATTTGACATTTAGACAATTTCCTTGCATTTAAATTATTATAGGATACTCTCGCCCTATTTTTATCATAGTTCGTAGCTTTCTTACTATTATAACAGTTCCGCATTCTCTCCTCATAACAGCCTCAAAATTCAGCTTGTATCTCTTTTCTTTTCTTTTTTTTTTGCTCCCTTGAGGATAGAAAACAATTTTTATATTTGTAAGACTTTTCTTATTGATTATTATATACTTTTGTGGCGAAACAATGGATACTTTATAATAATTTTATAGTTACATAGCGCCCAGTATTTATTGCGAATATAAAAAGATTGTTAGATCTTGTGCGGCGTATACTTAAATACACTTTATTTATCTTGGTTTTATATTCTCGACTTGATAATTCATTTAATTAGCAGATATATAATTACGACCTAGTAGTCGGACAGTTAGCATAATGTTGCCTTTAACCTTATCTTTTTTCACTTAAGCTCTGTTTTAAGTAATAATTTAATACATCTATAATATCCTCTCTTAATCTTTTCTTTCATTTGTGCATATTTTATAGTGTGTGGTTTTTGTTCTCTGAGTATTTCTAATTCTGCGTTTAGTATAATTCTCTTACCGTTTGTTATTTATCTATAAATGATAGTCTTCTTAACATTTCTCTTTTCATAAGTTGGCGAGCTGTCAGAAACGTTAGTCCGCCGGGCGAAATGCTTAACTGTATTACGTTCGTCTTTGGGTCCTGAGCTCAAATGCCACCGAGGTCGATTTTGCCTTTTATCCTTTCGGGGTCGATTATTATTATTATTATTATTATTCGTGGCTGATGGGGCTGGTGCGTTTGCTCTTCCGTTTCCTGTGGGAGGGACAAATACTGCTTGTCAGACAGTCCATTTGCTGTCAGCACCCGTTGCATGGAGGACTGGGGACGCCGTGAATGAGAGTGGGCAGGCATGCGCTGAGGTTTCAACATCTCCAGAGATACCTTAACTGTGATCAGTTGTGGCGCTTTTCCGCAGCACGTCTCCTTGGTGGAAACACAGTCCTGGATCAGGCGTAGACCGAGACAGGGTGCTTTGTACCTAGAGTGTCTCCAAGCCCTCACAGCCCTCGGCCAGTCGGGCAACGCGGTCAGTGCAACTTCCACCTTGGAGTTCTATATAGACAAGAGCGAAAACGTAATTGGAGAGGTCCTGGTCCTCGGTGTGGGGGGGGGGGGACAAATCGCTGGTGTCTTCCGGAGGATTTTCGGTTCTGGAACTATGGATAACATCCGGAAAGCCCTCGGCTTTCAAATTCCGCCGAGGTCGACTTTGACTTTCATCGCTTTGGGGTCGATAAAACACCAGTTGAGCAATGAGGTCGATGTATTCGACTGAGAACTTCCCCACAAAATTGCTGTCCTAATACCAACATTTGAAATCGTTATTATTATTATTATTATTATTATTATTATTATTATTATTATTATTATTATTATTATTGCAGCTTGCTATTTGTAATCTGCAAGTTGGCGTTTTCCAATGGTTCTCTAGTTTGTAGATTCACCACTTTATCTCCTTTTGCTTGAGACAACTTTTTTCCTCTGTTTTACCCTGGCTCCTTCAATATCTTATTAAACATCTCTGTTAGCGCTTTTTTTTTTCTACCTGTTAAAAGTTTTAACATGGTTATTGTTGCTTTTTTCATGTTTTTGGTCACTTTTCGTTTAATTGTGGTTTCTGGGCAAACTCTTGTGGTGATGTGTCTTCCCCACGGTTGTTCAGGTGTTGCGTTCTTGATAAAATAGTTTTGCGTTGGAGACGCTCTTGTTTTGTTTTTTTTCTTCTATTATTCAAGAGAATCGTTCTCGATTATTGTTCCGAGAGATATCATGCGATTAACCGAAGATCTCTCGTTTCCGGCGCTATTTCATTTCAAGTATTTCTTTCTTTGTTATATTATACATATTTAGTGTTTCTTTTTCTATTATTTTCCACTTCTGTATTTTCGTTATTGATTTCTTTAAAGATCGAGAATAGTTTTGTATTTTCTATATATTTCCTTATGTTTACTTTTCGTTTTGTTTACTCTGCATTCTAATACCCTTACATGCGTAGATACGATGGAATTAGAAACGTCGGTTCTAGCTATAATGACTACTGTATATTTATTTCGGTTTACAAGGTGATATTAACGTTAAGTATAATTTTTCATTAAAATTGTGATATCGAAGTACTTTTATGGATTCGAGGAAGATGAATATTTGTTTAGTTTAATTCTGTCGTTATTCCAACTTTATAATACTGTCACATCTATGATTTCCATCCTTTCAATATCCTACTCCTACATTTATCTGATATTCAATTTTATTCTTTAGTCTGTATTCCCTGTTTTTGGGTCAGGGTTCTCAAGTTTATCCATTCTTTCCTGTTTTTGTCACGTGTTCCGTTTATCATTTACTCTCTATCTTAATAAACCGATCAATGTGCCGATCGTTTTTGCTGCTGTCGTATACACTTTGAATTTTTACTTCTTTCAGTCATTTGACTGTGGTCATGCTGGAGCAACGCCTTTAGTCGAGCAAATCGACCTCAGGACTTATTCTTTGTAAGCCTAGTACTTATTCTATCGGTCTCATTGTCGAACCGTTAAGTTACGGGGACGTAAATATACCACCATCGTTTGTCAAGCGATGTGGGGTGGGGCAAACACAGACACACAAACATATACACGCACACATACAAATATATATATACATATATACGACGGACTTCTTTCAGTTTCCGTCATCCAAATCCACTCAGAAGTCTTTGGTCGGGCCGAGGCTATATTAGAAGACACTTGCCCACGGTGCCACGCAGTGGGACTGAACCCGGAACCATGTAGTTCGTAAGCAAGTTAATTACTACACAGCCACTCCTACACCTTGTTCAGAATTTAACCACTCCTACGCCTATGTTCAGAATTTAGGTGTCCCAAATCTAAACAATTCTTTTTTCGTGAGAATTTTGTAGCAACGGATAAAATCAATTTGCTACAAGTCAACGTAGCTTTCCTTTGGTTTCGAAAGGTAGAGACCAACATAAACCTCATTATTGTATGTTCCCATTTGGTTCTCAATTGTCAACTATAACCTCCCTTCTATGAGTGAACATCTATTGTACACAAGATGTGTTGCGTAATATATAATGTTACTTTAACAGATTCCACGTTCTAGCATCTGCAGAATTTAACTCTGTCACGCATCAGTTCAATACAACAAAACTACATATATTACAGTTGGCAATACAACTGTGGTTTAGTGACATATTTGTTTTTTTCTTACATTGAAATGGGATTTTAATATACGTTATTTGCGTTCTCGATATATTACAATATATTTAGTTTCCCTTCTTTTTTGCACACACTTCTACTGAAAACAGAATTGTTCGGTCTTTGTATTATTTCTCTTGTAGTGTATTACGCACACATGCCAAGCTTTTTGCTATGCATATATGTTGTCTTTAATTCCTAGCATAACACCATTAAATATATAACATACTTAACAAAACCCAGTAGAGTCTCACACTGGAAAACGTTCGTAGCTTCCAATTTTAGATCATCCAGTCCAGGAAGAGAGGTTAGATATCCTAGCCTTCCCTGAGAGCAACCGGTATCTCAGACAGGAGGCCCATATTATAAGGTCAGGACCGTGATACTCTTGTCATTAAATTCATCAAAGACTCTGCGTGACGATGGAGATAAAATTCTTATTCCTCGCTGCCCAGGTTTTCTGAAATGTAAATAAGAAAGGTAAACATAATCTGCCATTACGCTCAGTACGCACTTATAATCTCAAAGAGCTCAAATGTAACCCAACACATGTTCTTCACAATTGGATTAATCTATATTATATGATATTTCTCCGAATGACCTTGATTACCTGAATTCGTGAAGGACTGTTTCGTCGTATATCTCTGTAATTTTTTAGTTTTTTTTTTAATCTCATGAGCATTGCACATTGACAGGATAACATATTGTGTTATCATTTATTAATATAAACCTAATACCTGTAATATAGATAAAAGATAACCACATCTTTCATATCCAGTGCACAAGAAATTATTTGTAACTTGTTGCCAGCAGAATTATTGTCATGTACTCCAAAGTGTCTCCCATTTTCAGCCATCACTATTTTGAACATGATGACTATAGACGTCGTCGTCATCTTCGTCATCATCATCATCGTCATCATCATCATCATCTCCACCACCACTACCACCACCATTTCATTACCATCATCCTCATCGTTGTAATCACCATCTTAGTGTTGTTGTTCTACTCCTTCTTCGTTTTCTTCTTCTCTTCCTTCGTTTTCTTCTTCTTCATCTTGTTGCTGTTGTTGATCTTCTTCTTCTTCTTCTTCTTCTTCTTCTTCCTCTTCTTCTTCTTCTTCTTCTACTTCTTCTTCTCTTCTTCTTCTTCTTCTTCTTCTTCTACTTCTTCTTCTTCATATTCTTCTTCTTCTCCTTCTTCTTCTTCTTCTTCTTCTTCTCCTTCTTCTTCTTCTTGTTGTTCTTCTTCTTCGTCTTCTCCTCGTCCTCCTCGTCCTCCTCCTCCTCCTCCTCCTTCTTCTTCTTCTTCTTCTTCTCCTTCTTCTTCTTCTTCTTCTTCTTATCCTCCTCCTCCTCCTCCTTCTTCTTCTTCTTCTTCTTCTTCTTCTTCTTCTTCTTCTTCTTCTTCTTCTTCTTCTTCTCCTCCACCTATTTATCTTCGCTTTCACTTTTCCCTCTCCTGTTCCTCTTCCATAAGTTCCTCATCTTCTTCAATTTCTTCCTCCCCGTCCTCTTCCTCTTCTTTGT
This sequence comes from Octopus bimaculoides, assembly GCF_046866305.1. Taxonomy (NCBI): domain Eukaryota; kingdom Metazoa; phylum Mollusca; class Cephalopoda; order Octopoda; family Octopodidae; genus Octopus; species Octopus bimaculoides. The sequence continues at coordinate 58,062,455 of NC_142940.1, forward strand.
TGCTAACTTTGCGGCTAACATTGTCGTCGTCGTAGCAGTAGTAGTTTTAGCAGCAGCAGCAGCAGCAGCAGCAGCAGCAACAGAAGCAGTAGCAGTAGTATTCGTTGTTGTTGTTGTTGATGTATGATTCACACCGTAGACATTACCACTACTAGTTTACGCTGTTCTTCACTCTTCTCTGCCAAACCAAACTAAACGACATAACTGCTATATGTATTTATCTATTTGTTTATTCATTTATTTGTCTTTTTATTTTCGTTGTCACCATTGTTATCATTTTCAGCTGATCTTATTGTTAGTTTGTTGTTTTAGTAATTTCTTATTTTTCTTCTCATTATTCACAAATACGACAATGACGACGATGATGATGATGGAAGGAGTAAAGGTGATTTTTGATATTAGTGTTGATGGTGATAGCGGTGACGATGATGACGATGATGACGATGATGATGTTGTTGTTGTTGATGATGACGACGACGACGACGGTGGTTGAAGTCGATATATTCTTTAGCCAAGTAGTTAATAGGTTACACTGAAAGGCAGCCATACTTTATATATCGTATGATCAACGAAGTGAAAAGCTAGCGTGACAACTTGTTAATCTGGTGTGTGCAGAGTCATTTGTTTTCTCTTCTTTGTTTGCTTCTTTCTTTGCTAATAGTTTTAGAGAAAGGATCTTTCTGACGACTGGGGAAGATGAGCGAGACTGACAGAAAAAGTGAGACAGACAGAAAGCTGAGAGAGAGAGAGAGAGAGAGAGAGAGAGAGAGAGAGAGAGAGAGAGAGAGAGAGAGAGAGAGAGAGAGTGAGAGAGAGAGAGAGAGAGAGAGGGAGAAATAGAGAGAGACAGTAATATAGAAGTCACAGAATTATAGACAGAAAGTGCAAGAGAACAGCAAGATATAACAGAATGTAAGATAGATAGGTAGATAGATAGATAGATAGATAGAAAGAGAGAGAGAGAGAGAGAGAGAGAGAGAGAGAGAAAGAGAGAGGAAAAGAAATAAGAAAGAAGAGAGAGTGAGGTAAGAGAGAGATTAAGCGAATGTCAGGAATGATATAGAATATGAATACACACATACTCTTTAATGACTGTTTGATATATGTATATATATATATATATATATATATATATATATATATATATATATATATATATATATATATATATGTATATATATATATATATATATATATACGGTATATATTGTGTCTTGGATGTATATATATTATATGTATATATTATTTATATATGTATATATATATATATATATATATATATATATATATATATATATATATATTATATGTATATGTATGTATGTATATATATATACAGTATATATTGTGTCTTACGTACCCACGCATACACTTGCATACACACATTAATACACACACATAAACATTAAAACAACTGAAAGTGGCCATTACTTATATGTGGAGTATAAACGGTTTGACTTTCTAACCTCTGTTTCGTATATATTAATATATGTACACACACACACACACACACACACACACACCCACCCATCATCACCCCACATGCAAACACACACACGCACACACACACGCACGCACACACACTCACACTGGGGCGTATATTTGTGTATAAGACGAGTCAAGTAGAGGAGGAACATAAGGAAGATTAGAACGAGAAGGAAAACGAAAACGACGGCGACATTGACCATGACGTTATGATTAGAAGAAGGAGAGGAGAAGGTGGTATAGGAGGAGGTATGTGTTCATTGTGGGGTGCTTGTTATGTTATATATATATGTGTGTATGTGTGTGTGTCTGTGTGTGTCTGTGTGTGTATGTGTGTGTGTGTGTGTGTGCGTGCGTGTGTATATTCATATCTGGCTCCTTGGATTTTTTATAAGTGGCAATGTATGAGAGTACAAGTCACCCAAATCCCGAAGCGCATCCCAGTTCAGCTGTTGCTGGTGTTCAATTTAAGGCAGGTGGACTGTGGAACCACGAGAAAGGAAGTGTACGTTTAAATATATGCATACAAAACAACGGGTTCAGTCTCACTGCGTGGCACCTTGGGCAAGTGTCTTCTACTATAGCATCGGCTCGACCAAAGCCTTGTGAGTATATTTGGTTGACGGAAACAGAAAGAAGCTCGTCGTATGTATATATATATATGCAGTCTGGTTTGATTTTCATAAGCTATAGATTACTATTTGATTTGCCCAAGGAGTTAATTATAGCTAATATCTATATATGGTCACTAAATTTAATGAGTTTGTTCAACCGATTAGCTTAGTTTACATAAATATTGATGTATTAGTTATTTAAACTACCTAATTATTCATGTTCGTTCTCGGTTGTATCTCTAATGAGGAGTAAAGTAAACATTTTTTCGCAACACTTAGTAAAATGTCACTTTATTATGTTATAAACAAATGTCAGTTTTTCTTTCACTTCATATACAAGTAAATACGGATTTACATTACAGCTTTCAAATCTCGTTTGATTCTTCTCAGAAACAATGTGGCATTTCTTGTGTATATGGGTTGAAGGGTATCAAGTAGAAATACCTAAACACTAAATGAAGTCTTTGCTTACCTGATTAGCTTAAAAAACAGTTATTTGTTTAAAGTCGCCGCAATACAGAGGCCTTTTCTTGCTATAGATATAGCGGATGATAAACGCAGTTTAGTAATGACTATACTTCAATAAGATGCCTGAATAACAATATTTGTACAAATCGAGCTAATCAGTGAAGCAAACTAAGTACATTTACTGATAGTGTACATCTGTTAGCTATATATCTATCCGTGGGCAGATCAAATGAAAAGCCATTCCTTTTGAACTACACATGATTGGTGAAGTCAGTCAGGTTTTCAGTTGTCATAATACAGCGAATGATCCAGTGTTTCCCTAGAACACGGTTCACACTACTGATATAACGGTATGTATGTTTCTAGATATACAACACAAACACATACATAGGTACATATGTGAAACTATGTAAGTAGAAATACAAACAAGATATACTTAAGTATTTCTCCGTAGACTAATAACAAACAATTGACGAATATCCGCAATCGCTTTTCGAACCTTAGTTAATTCTCGTCAGAGATATCTACATCACTTGATCTACCTCAGGGATATAAACAGCCTATCGGCTTATGTACACAACAAATTGGCCAGCTTCATAGAAGTGGATCTCCTAATTTATCTACACTGATATTTAGAACTATTTGAGTTCAAATTCCAACGACGTCGAGTTTGTTTCCATCATTTCAGGGCCAAGAATATTAGACTTATTCCCCACATCGAATTTCCTGGCCTTGTGCCAAAATTTGAAACCTATATTAAATAATGAAATGATGAAGTGACAGTCTTTCTAATGCGATCTTTTCAGTTAATCCTAAGAAACCTACAGCGACAGTATATTAACTAGCCTAGTGAAAGAAGATGCTTAGTGAAATTTCAAGATATATTTGACAAAAATATCTGCAATTTTATTGCAAAGAGTATGTCAAAATCCGTTTCTCTCTCTCACACACTAACGCAGTTTTTCTCACAACCATTAAACACACCGATAGCAACAGCAACAAAAACACTTTAAAAGTATAAGCTATCTGTATTTTTGTGGTACATTTTCACTCAATATTCTACATTAATATTTCAAATACTCGTTTCCGTACTAATAATTTATTCCTATAAGTTTTACCATTATTTTAAAGTAATATTATGCAATATTTTTAACATTGCATTCTATAGACACATTTATCATTATATTCTGTAAACATTTTTTACACCTTATTCTGTAGTAATTTTGAATACTTTATTCTGTGTTCGTTATTTAATGGTTTATTCTAAAGTAATACGTTCAGACACTATAGTATGTATTACTAATTTAACCATATTTTTGTATAGTAATATTTTAAAACTCCATATTTTAAAGTAGTGCTTCAACATTTTATTATTCTATACGTATAATGCGGCGAGCTGGTAGAGACGTAGGCACGCTGGGTGAAATGCTTAGCGGTATTTCATCTGTCTATACGTTCTGAGTTCATATTCCATCGAGGTCGACTTTGCCTTTAAGCTTCTCAGGGTCGGTAAAATAAGTCCCAGTTGAACACTGGCTTCGATGTAGTCGACTAACTCCCTGCCCTTCATATTGCTGAACGTGTGTGAAAATCTGAAACCAATTCTTTATATGTGTATAAACTCCAGTATTTTTTTCTACTGTCCACTTATTCTATGGTTATGTTTTCACTTTATATTCTAAAGTATTCTAACATTCTTTTATTCGAAGTTATATATTTAATACCTACGTTCTATTGTAATATTTTAACTCTATATTTCGTTGCAGTGTTTTAACCCTGTAAATGTTGTAGAAATATGTTAACGTTATATACTAGGGATATATTTTAACAATCAATACTTTCCAGTAATTATTTTAACAGACAAATTTAGGTAGTAATATGCTAACATTGAATATTCTACATTAATATTTTAGCGCTGTATGTTCTGTAATAATATTTTAACACCCTATTTTATGCTGTAATATTTTCAGAGTTAATTTATTCAATAAATGTTTAATGTTTACCTATCGTATGTGTATTACCTGCTTTATGTTCTGTATTTAATATTTGAGCTGTATCAACACAAATTTCAAGGTTTCGTGATACATAATACGACAATAAAGAAACTCTAGTTTTATTGTATTCTGTATTTACAGAACATCAAATAGATAATCGTGTGTATCTGAAGGCCAGAACATATTGCAATATTCCAATAACTCGATATTAAATATTTAGATATTGTGGTTGTATTGCTCCAGTCAGCCTTCAGTGAGCAAACTTATAGTACGTATACGTTCGTGGTTGAGCGAAATATTAGGTACGATACACCGATATAATATTTCAATATACCCAAACCTTCGTTACTTGAGCGTTACAAAGTATTCTCCGAAAGTCACTGGTTTACGGAATGAGTGGCACTGATAGTGTACGCATGTAGTCAGCCGAAATACTATCGTCTGCATATCAACGCAGGTTTGCCTTTGTAGATATCGGTGATACTTGGTATAGGTGAGTTCCACAACCATAAACTCTGAAATTCAGTGGTTTCTCATAGAACTGCGGTGATGTGAAAGCATTATTTACTTTCCTTTCAAGCTGGCAGAATCGTTACCACGCCGGACTAAATGCTTAACGGTGTTTCGTCCGTCTTTGAGTTCAAATTCCGCTGTGGTCTGCTGTGCCTTTCATCCATTCGGGTTCGATGAAATAAGCATCAGTTGAACACTTGGGTTGATGTAACCGACTCATTTCTACCTTCCGTCAAGCTACCATTGTGGCGAAAGAATTGATATAATATTTTAAATACGTGAAGGCGTGTGGCTTAGTGGTTAGGGTGTCAGCACCATGATCGTAAAATTGTGGTTTCGATTCCTGGACCGAGCGACGCGTTGTGTTCTTGAGCAAAACACTTCATTTCACGTTGCTCCAGCCCACTCAGCTGGCAAAAATGAGTAACGCTGCGATGGACTGGCATCCCGTCCAGCTGGGGAGCACGTACGCCATAGAAACCGGGAAACTGGGCCCATGAGCCTGGCTAGGCTTTAAAAGGGCGGAGAGACATTTGAAATTCGCCCAATCTTTTGCTAGTTGAGCGACAGAGAAAGGTGGCAATCAGCTGTCCACAAGGCTGCCAACATATGCGAGACTAATAGGATCGCTGCTGCAGAAGACCGCAGACAAGCCAGGAAGAACAGAGCTAACAACCCTGTAGCAGGCGCTACCATTCCCTGTCCACACTGTCAAAGACACTTTCGGGCTCAGATTGGCCTCACCAGCCATCTGTGGACTCACAAAACAAGCCCACTCTCATCCCAGGATGACTAGATGGTCTTCGTTGCATCGACGGACGAACTACGCATTGTGTTTTATCAGTTCCCCAGATGTTTCATTATTTTGTTACTGCCATGGTTGTTATTTAGTGACAGGCGTGCTGTGCTTATCACGACCATACGTGTTACGAGGGAGATTTAACTGCTAGTTCTTGGAAAGCGAGAGACCACTTAGAAGCACCGTCGTTGGCTTTCTTGGTATTGAACTATTTTCGAGTGACATTGTCCCTTGGAGTTTGGAATTACTTCTCCACGCGCAGGCGGGCGTACGTGTGTGTGTGTGTGTGTGTGTGTGTGTGTGTGTGTGTGTGTGAGAAAAGAAAGTTGATAATATAAAGGGAGATGTAATGCGCTGTAAAAGGCTTTATTAGGATTTGATATTATATGGAGAGATTAGAGGCCAGTGCAAGACTGGCATCTAATTTGAGCGCTCTAATGGGTGATAAGATTGGTGCAGATAAAGCAACAAAGTGATGCCAACTTAAAATAATACTGCGCGGCATTTTGAAAAGGTATCTGCTACCATAGTTTCGAACTCACACAAAGTCCAACAATAATTGTACAAGACTAGATTGTATGCACACACACACACACACACATACATACACCCACAGCGCAACACACAAGCAACTCTGTAGATATAGGTGTATATATATATATATATATATATATATATATATACGTCAGTGTGTGTGTATATGTGTATGCATGTGCATATGTTGCCAATGTGAACAAGCACAGTTGATGCAATCTAAAATACCACTCATCGTACTCAGACGAATTGCCCTGTTGGTATTTGTTGGGCAACGAGTCTCACAAGTATACACAGTCCATAAACACACGCACAGCTACCAGTGCCTCGCAGTAATGAATTTCAGTGAGTTAAATATTTGTAATAACATGTAACCTTTAATCACGGAAATATCTTGGACCCCAACTGCGATACAAGATGAACGGAGCACATAAAGAACGCATCGTGCACCGAATGTTATTGTTTGAGTTTCTGTTGATGAAATATTTTGCCGCTGTTTGTGGTGAGTCTATGTCTGCTTGTATACTGAAGTTTTCTTTTTAATATATTGAAATATATTAATATTTGCTTTCCTGTAATTTGTCGAAGTCTAGACCTTCCCCTTGGCACCGATACAAACACGAAGAAAAAATTTACATTACAACGTGTCTTCTTCTTCTTATCATTAATAGTAGTAGTAGTAGTAGTAGTAGTAGTAGTAGTAGTAGTAGTACTAGTAGTAGTAGTAGTAGTAGTAGTAATATTAACTTTTGTTGAAGTGGTGATGATGGTAGTGGTATTAGCTGGGTCAGTGGATAGTGATCCTTGCAGCAACACCAACAGAAGCAGCAGCAGTAGTGGTGGTAGTGGTTATTGTCTTATAGGTTATCGTGGTAGTAGTTACAGCACATGTCTATGCAGCTTGCAGCAGGGGCAGCACCAGCAGCAGTAGCTGCAGCAGCAGCAGAAGTAGTAGTAGTAGTAGTAGTAGTAGTAGTAGTAGTAGTAGTAGTAGTAGTATGCTTTTACGAATCTGACGCCGTCTCTTTCATAACCATTTATAAGAGCATCAGATTCCCTGGAAGAAAGCAGCGAATGTATACAAAAATAAGGAGGGGAAAAAACGGTCGATGTTACACAAATACAATAAAAATAATAACAGAACATAACAACAGGTGTCTTTCGACTAAGAACGAATTAAATTAAGCTGGTGTGTGTGGAAATAAAGCCTTACGACAGGGATACAAGATTTCACAGGCACAGGGAGGAATATATATATATATATATATATATATATATATATATATATATATATATATATATATATATATATATATATATATATATATATATATATATATATATATATAAGCACATATAAATAGATGCGCGTGCTTGTATACGCATACGCGCAAAAACACATGAACACACATACATGCACAAAAATGTACATTCAATGATGTTATAAGAATCCCATATTTATAAACATACGTTGTGTATTTACAAATTTAAATACATATGCAGACATACAATCCTATATACACGCGTATTCATACGCACACCCATGCAAATATAGACATCGCTTATACACGAACATGTATGTATATGTAATCGTATACTGAGACGGTAAAAGCGTTTCAGATATATATACAGACAATTGCTCAAAAAACTGTAA
>NC_142940.1:58073015-58078015 GCF_046866305.1 Octopus bimaculoides
GATTTTCGGTGATCTGTGATTCTGTGACGGTTATAATTTACACAAGTAATTCGTTGAATAACAATCCCATGCGTATATGTACGTATGTATATATGTATGTATGTATGTATGTATGTATGTATGTATGTATGAATGTATGCATTTATGTATGTATGTAGCTACCTACGTATGCATTTATATATATATGTAATTATGTATATATGTATGCATGTATGTATGCAGTTATGTATGCATCTGTTTACGTATGTATATATTTATGTATATATGTATGCACGTATGTATGTATGTATGTTTGTATGCATGTATGTATGCAATTATGTATGTAAATATTGGTGTGTATGTGTGCATGTGTGTATGTATGTGTGTATGTGCGTATATATGTATGTATGTATGTATGTATGTATGTGTGTATGTATGCATGTATGTATTCATGTATGCATGTATGCATGTATGCATGTATCTTTGCATCTTTCAAGCCACCTATATGTCACTGCCGCTCCGTTACGACGACGTGGGTCCCAATTGATCTGATCACCGGAACAGTCTGCTCGTGAAATTAACGTGCATGTGGCTGAGTACTCCCCACACACTCGAGTACACTTAACGTAGTTCCCAGGGAGATTCAGCGTGACACAGATTGTGACAAAGCTAGCCCCTTCGAAATACAGGTATGATCCATTTTTGCCAGCTGAGCAACGTGAAACAAAAAGTCTTTTTCATGGACACAACGTGTCGCCGGGGATCGAACACCCTGGCCACATAGTGGTTGATTTTGTCAAGCCATTTGTATGTATATGTATGTATATATGTATGTTCGTATGTATGTATGTATATGTATGTATGTATATGTATGTATGTATGCATATATATATATATATATATATATATATATATATATATATATATATATATGCGTGTGTATATGTAAGTGTTTGCCATCAGTGTGTCGTATGCGATTGTGCATCTTGGTCACTATGAAGAAACATCGCCATGTTAGATAGGATGCGTTTGAATGGGTGGGGGTGAGGTGTTGTGTTTTTTTTTTGTTTCTTTGGGTAGTCTGCCTTCTCAATGGAATTAAGGGTAAAAGGCCTGGAATATTGCAGGAGGTTGTGAGTCGATTACATTCACCTTCACTCATCAATTGTCACTTATTTTGTTGATTCCGGAAGGATGAAAGCTAAAATGGACCGCGGTAGCATTTGATCTGAGAAGACAAAGTCAGAGGATAACTAAAAAAAAATTTAAAAATGCCGCCAAGCACCTCTCTGGACGCGGTAACGATTCTGACAGGTCACCACGTTTCTAAGTTGAAATATTAGCACGATCTTCCTTCATCCAGAGCGGAACGCAATTCATTGACAGGTGCAATACTCCCTCTCGCTTTTGCTCTCCAAACACTCTCCCGCCTCCTCTTGTCCCATGCCGTATTGTTCTCCCAGTCTCTCTCTCTCTCTCACTCTCTCTCCGTGTCTCCTTCTCTTTCACATTCTATAGTTGTCACATCCCGTATATTATTAAAAAATGAAGGTGGGCCTTCAATTCCGGCTGTAGCGACAGACAACGAAATTTGTGTGTGTGTGTGTGTATGTAGGGAGAAGAATCATTCGATTACATCGACCCCAGTGTTTCACTGGTACTTAATTTATCGACACCAAAAGGACGACAAGCAAAGTCGTCCTCGGCGGAATTTGAACCCAGAACGTAGCGACGGACGAAATACTGCTAAGCATTTCATACAGCTTGCTAACGATTCTGCCAGCTCACCGACATAGATTCATAAAATAATAGCCAAAATAAATAACAGAAGGCGCTAACACCTGTCCATTTTATATTCGTTCGCGATTGTGAACTTTATATATGTATATGTATATATATATATATATATATATATATATATATATATATATATATATATATATATATATATATATATATATATATATATATATATATATAATAATATTAGGGACAGAATCCAAAATTACAGGTAAAAAACTCAATTAAAATCAATTTATAAAAAATTAAAATTAAATTGAGCCTTATAGATAAAGTATATATAAAATATATAGTTTTAAGGAAAATAACCAATTTTCAAGAACTCATCGATGAAAATCCACTATCACATATAGAAAAATTAATAATTAAAAGCACAATAAATGAGTATAATATAAAGTAAAGTAAATATCATAAGATAAATATATTTATCTTATGATATTTACTTTACTTTATATTATACTCATTTATTGTGCTTTTAATTATTAATTTTTCTATATGTGATAGTGGATTTTCATCGATGAGTTCTTGAAAATTGGTTATTTTCCCTAAAACTATATATATATATATATATATATATATATATATAAAAGAGTTTTATCCCTTTAAAATTCTTGTAAAAGAGTTTTATCCCTTTTGAATTTATTCATCAAATATATACACGGAATATATTCAATGTTGAATTTTTTATTCCTGTCTCCACATGGGTACCCAGAAGCAACCCGGAAGTATTCCCGCTTCTTTGATGAAGATATATACAGATAAACTTCATTCCCTTTACTCTGTCGGATACGTAGGGTGTTCGTTTTTGGTGAGGTTAGAATTCTGTTTATTTATATATATTTTTGGGACAATACTGTGCTGATGAACGAAATCTAGATTCATTCTAGTAATCGCGAAATCGGCCGAAACACAGTTAAGTTTATTTAAAAGAAAATTGGTCGTCTTCTGTTGGTTGTTTTTCCTCGCATTAGGTACTAAATGTGGTTATTTTGAGAAGTCCACTGTGTGGCGTTATTATTTTCTGTAATAATGCCCTTTATATAAATATATATATATATATATATGTATGTATGCATGTATGTGTGTATGTATGTATGTATGTATGTACGTATGTGTGCGCGTATGCATGTATATTTATGCGTTCATACATACAAGTGTCTAGGCTTTTTTTTATATACGTGTGTGTTTATATAGGTGTTTGTGTATATATGTATGTGTGTGTACGTCTGCATGTGTGGGTGTGTGTTCCTGAGAAGTTACACACGAATATACTCAAAGACACATACATATACGCACACACACACACATGCACAAGCACAGACGCACACATACACCACAAACACATATGAATATATACTATATATGTAAAAATATGCAAATTAAAATGGCGTACTATTTCCAGAAGCATAGATTTTAACTTTGGTGTGAAGAGCACAATGAAAGAGGTTAAACCAGAGGTTTTATGTCTGTTAAGATAAAATCTTGACGTGTTACTCTGTTGTTTATTTTGAAGTGCTTCAGAATTATGGCTATGTGTTCAGTAAACAGATTTTTCCTACATTTCAAACTGCCCTCAGAGCGCTTTGTATAGAATTTTTAATGCATACTTACATACATACATACATATATATATATATATATATATATATATATATATATATATATATATATATATATATATATATATATATATATATATGTATATATATATATATATATATATATATATATATATATATATATATATATATATATATATATATATATATATATATATATGTGTGTGTGTGTGTGGGTGTGTGGGTGTTTTAACATCTATGTAAATATACACACACACACACACACACACACATATATATACACACACACACATATATATGTATATATATATATATATATGCATAAATGTATATATATGTGCTTGTATATTATGGACATATACTCTATATATCTTAATATCTAGGTAAATATATATATATATATATATATATATATATATATATATATATATATATATATATATATATATATACCTGTGGAAATATTTATATATGTATATGTGTATATGTATATATATACATGCATATATATATATATATATATATATATATATATATTTATATATATATATATATATATATATATATATATATATATATATATATGTATATGTGTGTGTGTGTGTGTGTGTGTGTGTGTGTGTGTGTGTGTGTGTGTGCGTGTATACATTCATACATACACATACAAAGATACAGACACAGACAGAAACACATATAGATACATACATGTATATACATCTATGCATATATACATACCGTGTGATGGAGCTAAGTCATGATGCGTATCTCTCTAAACTTGGTACGAGTTCATATAAGCTTGCGGCAGATTACAACACACTAAAAAACTACTCAGTGTTGCGACATACAAAATTACTCTCTGTACACAAATAGGTCTAAATAGAACCGCAAGTCAGTCTTTTTTGTCTGTCTGTAATCTATCTATCTATCTATCTATCTATCTATCTATCTATCTATCTATCTATCTATCTATCTATTTTTCTAACTATCTATCTATCTATCCATACATACATACATACATACATACATACATACATACATACATACTTTCATATATTTGTGTGTATATTATCCATATATCTAGATACATACATAAAAGAAGTATGCCGATTATCCAGCACAAACGGAACTAGAGTATTGCCGGATTACCCATTATGCTAATGCAGGATTTCTATTGAACATATCCGAGAAACAATATCTTAATTTGTTTTGTGACTATGGTAAATATCTTCCCAGTTATTGATGCTATTTTCTGATAACCTCGGAACGATCGACTCCTTTTCGTTGGGTAAATAATATTTACGAATTCTACGTTGTATTTCTAACGTCTAAGCAAACTCATTATAAGCTTAGACGCTCCAGCAATACGTATAAAATCTGTTAGATTGTTTACCTGACATTTTCTCTAGTCTCTCATTTTAAAAAGCATTTTAAAGCACTGTGGACAAAATGCTTTCCGCCATTCCGTCCGTCTTTCCGTTCTGAGTTCAATATCCGCCGCAATCGACTTTTTCGTTCAACCTTTCCGGGCCCATAGCTTAAGTACCAGTTGATCACTGGGCTCGACAACATCGATGCACTCCCTCCCCGATCTTGCTGGCCTTGTGTCAAAATTTTAAATCGATATCTTCAGGTGACTTTAAA
>NC_142940.1:58088015-58090515 GCF_046866305.1 Octopus bimaculoides
CTGTCCACAGAGAAATAGAAAAAAAGATATTAGTTGATATTTGCATAAGTATATTTAACTACGTGCCGCAATGATAGTTAAATCGTTACACTACGTATATGGGTCTAACTTAATGCGCATTTCAAAGTATCGAATATGCGCTGTTTGGGGTATCAATAATTATATAATTCCCAAGAACAATTATGACAACCGCATAAACAAGAGAAATAGTAAAATTAACAATTAAAAAAAATATATGGAATATAACAATAAGAATATCAAAAACAATAATAGTTAATAAGGAAAATGATTATTAATATCAACAATAATAATCAATAACAAAAATAATAATTAAGAACACCGCCAACATCAACAATAACGTCAACAACATGAATAGCAACGACAACATGGCCTACATGAAAAATTACTACAATAATTATAACAACAAAAATCGAAAATTACATGGCCAATATAAAAAAATATATACATTTACAAAGAAAACAACAATAACAACAACAAGAACAAAAACAACAATACAAGCATTAAGATCAACAGCTGTACATGTGACTCTGGAAGTGATATAGAAAATAATCTTCAAAACCGTATGCATGATCACATTATCAATTTCATAATATGCCATAACTAGTTGTTTTATTTTGTCTAATTATATTCACAGTATTAATTTCATATTATCACATCATTTCTATGTCTTTCATCTGTTTCTATTAAATATCCACCCTTATTCCATCCGTTTAACAAATTCGAGTTATTATCGCTCAGCGTTTGTTTCTCTGTGGATATATGTGACTATGTACGTACATCTCTATTATGTATGCTCGTGTGTGTTTGTGTTCTTTGATACGTGTTCTTTAATTCTCTTCGGCTAAGTGTATGTATACGCGTTTGCCAGAATATATTTATTCCGGTTTGTCAATGTGGATACGTGCTTTCTTCCTAATATCTGCTTGTATATGTTTGTATGTGTGTTTTCTGCTGAGTGTTTGCATGTGTGAAAGCATATATGTTTTACGGATGCCTGTGTGAGTGGTCTTCAGTGTATGCTATAATACAACTTCTTGATACAGTAATGTATTTATTATGATGATATCTGTCGAAATATTCGCTCGCTCTGTCATGATAATGCGTCATATTAATGTATGCTATTGTCAGAAACATCGTATTAAGATCAGGTATGATAAGATATATTTCAGTAATTGTCATTCATACTGTGTGGTTTATAAATCATATATCATATAATTAATGAAGAGGAGTCAAATGCAGAGACGTAAATTTCACTACCCACTGCGGTGCTAACCTAATTTTTGAATGCCTTATGCAGTATCTACATATTCTATGCTGTTGAGTGAGGTTAACGCAGTGTGTAATCTTCGATGCTCCTGCTGCATTTCGAAAAGGAGAAACTATAGAATAGATGTGTCTACATACTAATGATACTCGTAGTTACAGAGAAATGATTTATAATCGGCCACTCTTCTCTCTATACAGTAAACATAGGCTCAATACCTAGCAATCTGGTTTTCATTGTCTATATGTCAAATAAGTACGTAATAAATCCTCAGTCAAATCCTCTTATTGAAATATTAACAAAATCTGCCCTGAAGTATTTATTTTCTCAACGGTGTGAGGATGGTGCTGAGACGGCAATACGCAGAGGAGCACGAACAGAGCGACGGCATACCACAAATATATACATAGTTCGGCTCATAAAATCGAGTTGTGTCGGTATTAAAGTTCTTTGCGTTTTTTTAAAAAGAATGATTTCAGATTTACATGTAATCTACTTGAGTTACGAGAGCGAATGGGGCCACGATTCCATTTAAAGACAGCGAACTCGGTCAGTTTTATTAATTTTCTCAAGAATCGCAAATCTTTCATATGAACCGAATGTCACAGCTTGAAAAATATACAATAATTCGGTGGTATATATGTAGTTTTCGTAACCTATCTAATATTTCTACTTCCCTATACACAATCTGACGAACACACATACATACACACACACTCATATATATATATGTGTGTATATATATATATATATATATATATATATATATATATATATATATATATATATATATATATATATATATATATATATATATATATATATATATATATATATATATATATATATATATATATATGTATATATATATATATATATATATATACATGTATATATACATGTATATGAATATAAATATAGGCACTTATATATGCACATATGTGTATCTATGTCCATATATACCCTATATATATATATATATATATATATATATATATATATATATATACGTATGTCATTATGTTATGATTCTTTTCATAAATATGTGTGTACATGTGTATATATGTGCGTGTGTTTGTGCGTTACTGTGCGCATGTGTGTTTATATATTTAACGGAGGAAACAGGAAGCAAGCAATTCATAACAATATTGTATCTTGAACATTGCAAACATAACACACCAATTACAAAAATAATATCATCATCATCATCATCAT
>NC_142940.1:58093015-58100515 GCF_046866305.1 Octopus bimaculoides
AATGTGATTAAATAAGAAACTGTTGCTTAACAATGAAATTACGTCGTTATTAGACGAATCTGGTGTGTGCACAGATGTACGAGACTGTTGATATCTGAATACATAAATATATATATATATATATATATATATATATATATATATATATATATATATATATATATATATATATATATATATATATATATATGTACATATATATATATATATATATATATATATATATATATATATATATATATATATAGATAGTAGAATCTCATCTAATGTTTCTAAAGTGCGACATCATATGCCTTGCTGTTGTTATTGTCATCGTCATCGTCTCGCTGCAGTTGTTGCTGATGTTGTTGTTATTGTTGTTATCTTTGTCGAGTTCGCCGCCTTAGTTACAGCTTCTCTTGTTACGATTGTCATTGTGTAGCTGCAGGTTAGACTTGATCAAGCAGATCGATGAAATGACTGAGAGATCCTATGATAGAATTTATTGAAACTGTATTTCCAATATTCGGATGTGATTTTGAGAGCGATTAATCTACGTTTTGTTGATTAGAACCAAGTCAACTTTTATCGATCAGACCAATGATCAAACGTTTTCCAACCATGACTATCACACATGTTTTCCTCTTAAGAAAAATGCAGTGATTGCATAGTCTAATATCAGTTTTCTATTTTCAAAACGAGTGAATAGTTTGCAGTAAAATTCGGTGCCCTTTCAAGGTCATAAAACAGCCATGTTGATGCTCACATGACGTCTCGCTTTTATTTTTTATGACGATGGTGGTTGCGTTGGAGACGCTGATAATTTTACCTTTCCAGTTGTGTGTTGTTTTCTGGTAATTTCTGTCACAAATAATTTCGATAATATTCAGATAGACCTATCAAGAGAGTCGATCCATACGTGCCAATTTCATCATATATTTATATATAAAGTAACAAACTGAGGAAAAGAGATCCTTCAAAAGGTGTCTGAAACATTCAATTCACTGGTACTTAAAATATTGGTATAACTCAATAATAAAGGTAAATTAAATGTAGAGATATTCGTGCCCCAGGGCAGCACTATATCCTCCAAAATCTTGATGTAGGCTTGTGTTGAATGAAGGAATAACGTCGCCATCACTAGTGACCATTCCAAATACCATGATTTTGACTGGATGCTTGATTTTTATAACTCTTGGTACATGTCCTCAGACTACACTGTCCTTCGTTTGAGACCCAAACACTCTGAAATGTCCATACTGTAGCTTCCGGCGCAAGTGCCAGGAAGTACAGCATGTTTGTCCAAACCTCTAGCAGAGGGAAGTGCGTCATGGTGAAGTTTTTTCTCACAGGCGGTGCCCCCCAACTGACCCTACTGTACTCTGTAGTAGACATTATGAAAACCAAACAATGCACAAGCGCCAAATTTACCCATGGCACCTGTATATATAGTTCAAATTTAGGGAAAAACAAAAGGTGAACATGGGTATAAGAACAACACAACAAGCAGGTGTATTTAGGAAGCCTGCAAAAGTATTATATATATATATATATATATATATATATATATATATATATATATACATATATATGGAATATACATATGTATATGTATGTATGTATAGATAATATTTTTTGTATATATATTTGGTTTACTGCTGTCTGTGGGTAAAAAGTACTGCGTCCCATCACTTTCTGTATAGCATTTAGTTACCCATTTATGCTTGTGCATATGTACTTAAATATACAGAATATTTATGAATGTTAATACAGAAAATTACTTTTGTGTGTATCCAAGTACAGGAAATTGTTTTTGAATTTGCATTTTATATTAAAGTAAATTGATTTTGTAAATTAAAAGTCTTAAAGGTGAATAGGTCATCTCTCTGCTGGAAGAGCGAATAGTCTCTATTTAAATGCAAAAGATGGAAAAGTCGACAAGAAAAAAAAATACAACAGCGCGTTTTTATGAATAATATAATTGCTGAATTAGTTTTATTCCACTTCTGTCTCAATATCACTCAAATGTAGAATATTATTAATTTACGTATGTACAATGTAATTCATGTATATTTATGAATGTAAATATATATATATATATATATATATATATATATATATATATATATATATATATATATATATATATATATATATATATATATTATATATATATATATATATATATATATATAGATATATATATGTATGTATGTATATGTATGTACGTATGTATATGTATAGTTAGATTGTGGGGGAAATGATATTAAAGATCTAGAAATGAATTACAGAAGAAACGCAGTGGCCAGGCAGTTTGAATCCGAAGACCAAAGAGCAAACAATTTTGAATCGACGATAAAATGAAATTGAAATCTACCAAACGATAAATGGATGTGAGAAATACCCAGCGAGAAAATGAAAGTGAAGAAAGATGTAATGGTTTCCATGAAAGTAGAACTAAATCTCAGACAACATGAATGGCAATTTATAAGCAAAGCCGCGTTTGATTTTAACAAAACCTTAGATAATTAATTTGATTCAGTTGCCTTGATTGACGGAATTTAGATCAAAAATGTTGAAGGTGCAATATAAAAGCGTATTCTAAAACAATATCTACAGAGGCCCTTCATCTATCGTTGGAGCGAAGTGGAGCAGAATCTAATAGAATTTCGTATCCAAATGATTTCTTTCCGGACTTCTGTACCTGAAATGAAAGTTAGATATCAATATTCGAAATACGGAGGAAAGTTTAGCATCGCTTCTTCCACTTTCAGATGCTGATCATTTGTACTGACGGATATACGTCACTGGTGATGAATGAGGTCACACGAAGCAAAGTAATAACGAAATTCCACTCCGTTTAGAGGCAACAGATTTTGAAATTCTAGAAATTTTACATCAACGCATTTGATATGCAATAAGTTTTCAAAACGTTCTCTTGAAAATATTACGGAAACAGACATAAAATAATAATCCATGCAGATAAAGCACGTGCGAACGAACAAGAGCGTCGTTTTAATGCTCCCTTTTGCCATAAGTCTGATAATTCTGTAGAAACAGAAATAATCGCATCTTATTTTGCAGAAATACACCAGTCATATGACCAGCTGCAATATCATCTCATGTTTATGGAAAGGACATGACGGATACAATTTTAGTTACTACAGATATGATACGGATGAAGTATCGATTAATTAAATCTGTGCCTACAAGTTTATGTTCAAATGTATTGGAAATTCACTTCACTTTCGTCTACACGTGACAAAAGTTTATACTGGATGTGAATGCAAAACCAAATCAGAAAACGATGGCAGTTGGAAAATATATTCACCTCACAGACACCTTGAATAATGAAGAAAATAAAACGAAATTTGGTCAACTTGCTATCCAGGCATCATCTTTCAAAGGCGAGTCAAAATACATAAATGGATACACTAAAGATGCTATTATCTGTGGAAAAGAATTTAATCATCTTTCACTTGAAATCCGAAACGGACTGCAAAAGGGGCAGAAATGTATATAGACCATACAATTCAACAGCAGCTTAATATTACAGTAAGTGCTTCCTGTCAAAAAGTTATTAAGTTGAAAGAATTGTTGTGAAATGATATATCTTCGGAAAATTTTGCTGTGCATCATATAATTGCAGGAATGTGGCTTCACTCATTCCAAGTTCTCGTGGGTATTGATGAAAACGATACCATCACTCCCATGGTCAATTCTTTTTATACCTTTCATTTTCTTGTTTCAGCCAACGGAGTGCCACCTGGCTGGAACAACGCCTAGAAATTCTGAGTCGAACAAAAAGACTCAAGTAATTATTCATTAGGGCTGGTGCATATTCCATCCAACTACTCTGTTAAAGGGACGTCAAAAAGCCAACACCGCGCTGCAAGTAGCTTGTATTTCAAATTAAAATACAACGACATACTAACATCTACCGACACACATATATACGCACAAAAACATGAAGTCCTTACACAGAGTTTCCGTCAAATAAGTTGACTTATGTAGCATTGGTCGGCCCGGATATGTAATATTGGCCCAAGATACCACAAACCGGGACAGGAACAGAACCCACGTGATTGCAAAGCGGGCTTCTTAACGACATACACTCTAAATGTTTTTCCTCATACTCAGAAGTAACAATATTTGTGGTGTGTTTCAACTTCAGACAGAGAAAAAAAAGTAATACCCATAATAATATTGTATAAAATATAGCAGTGCTGTAGTTATTTGGAAAGTAGTTACTGAGATGAAAACTAATTTATTTAGGGTAATTATGTAAATAATTACAGCATTTTGAAAGTGCATGTTTCGTTATCAATAAAATAAAGTATAAGAAAAATTATTATTTTAGGTTCAATATTTGTTTATGTTTTTTGTGAATCCATATGATACGCCACTTAGAAAGTCTTTTTAAATTGCTCGATGCAGGAATTTTGAACGAATCAAAATTCTCGATGCAAATGAAAAATTGATTATGAGCAAATTTTAAGGCAATTTATCTAAAATACAGTGAATTCATGATGTTGTATTAAACTCCAGATAATTAAACTCCAATAAATTTCTACAAAGCAATAAATATATGAATATTTCCATCTATATAGAGAAGCGGTTAAAACAATTGCTGAGAGCAACATATTGACAACAGCGATGGCGCATGTATTCGTTCTTACCTCCATCACGGTAGGTCTCGAACGTTGATATGCTAAATGCTGTTGCATTAAGCCTATGGAAAATAAACTCGCATAGCACCCACGAATTTTGAGATAAAGAGACTTTAAAAAAACCAGTCGAAGGAAGCGACACCAAGAATTATTTTTAAACCGCTAAGTTACGGAGGGATAAACACGCCAACACCGATTGTCAAACGGTGATGGGGCAACAAACACGGACCCAAAGAGACGCACACATAGATATATACATACATAAATATATATTTATGCACACACATATATATATGTGTGTACATGTGTATGTGTGTGCGTGTGCGTGTGTGTATAGATATGTATATATATATATATATATGTATATATATATATATATGCATATAACAGTTGAATAAAGTTAAAACATGGACTGCTTTTTACGTTTTTATTAGTGTATTGAATTTTTTTTTTATAATGTTGAAGTGTGTTTAACATTAAAAAGATATTTTGTAATGTTCGAACATAACAAAATATTTTTTTGATGTTCCACAAACTGCAACATTCTAAAAATATGTTTTTGAAATACAATAATAAAAACTGTTAAAAAACAGACCATGTTTTAACTTTATTTAACTGTTATATTATTCTATACACATTTACACAATTTCGGAAAAAAATATGTGTATGTGTGTGTGTGTGTGTGTGTGTGTGTGTGTGTGTGTGTGTGTGTGTGTGTGTATAAGACGGGCTTCTTTTACTCTCCTTCTGCCAAGTTCACTGACAAAGCCTTCGTCGGCCTGAGGCTACAATAGTATACAGTGGCGATGAATTTTGAACCACGTGGTTGAGGAGCATTCTTTTTACCACACAACAACGCCTGCGCCTATGTATATATATATATATATATATATATATATATATATATATATATATATATATATATATATATGCATGTATGTATGAGTGTGTGTATAAGTATGTATATATAGAGAGAGACCAAAGTGTACGTACGCCGCTATATATATATAACGGCACAGAATTTTGTCAGTGAACAGGTCGTGGTCTCAAAGCGACGAAAATATTTTTGACAAATTAAATTTAAATGTTGAAGTGAATCTAACGGATTGTGTGTGTTATTTTAAATGGCTTATAAACACCTTCCACGCTGCAATTGTTTTCGTTCCAGCACACGATCTCAGATCATGTCACTGGCTATGCAAGTGCATCTCCGTAATAATATATATATATATATATATATATACAATGCAAAACGGGATAAGAACGCAAAACATCCAGGCAGGTAGTACGTACGCTACTGGTCCTGCGCCAAATTTTTAAACTATATTATCTGAATCCGACTGTTAGCAATACCTGGCTGTAGCCCTAAAATATCACTACTTCCACAACAAATTCCATGGACGGGAATCCTCCATCCGATTGCTATATGACATGATGGGTCATTATCTCTTTCGAAATGGCGAATACAATCCTCTTAATCACACTCTTTCCCTTAATTGTATCTACGTAATCCACTTAGACACACCTTCTCCCTCACCTAGCATGAATACAGGTTTCCAAACCACTCCCTCCCTATTACGTAACCCTTCATGGCCACTTCCTCCCGTTTAACGAAATCCAATAGCATCCTCACAGTCACACGCATTCCCGTTAACCCTTCCCCTCCTCTTCTTCATAAAATGATAATAATCATCGTCCTCACATTTATCATCATCATCACCACCAGCATCATCATACTCATATTTATCTTCGTCCTCGTCGTCCTCGTTGTCTACATCACCATTCATCATCATCATCTTCATCGCTGTCGCTGTTGCTACCGTCTTCATCATGGATACGACGACGACGACCAACACCACCGTGACCACCGCCATGACTAGTACTATCATCATCCTCATCATCATCATCATATTCATCGTCCTCTTCCACATTACCTTCGCCATTACCACCTCCGCCACCACCGCCAACACCTCAACCATTACCACCATGATTATCATCATCACCATCCTCCTTGATCATCATTGGTCATTATGACCATGATGATTTTGATGATGATGATGATGATGAGGATGATGATGATGATGATAATGATGACGATGATGATTATCATCATCATCATCATGACCATCGTCGTCATCATCATCCATTATTTTTATCTATTCCCAACCTAACTATATATCCATGCAGTTATCGATCCAAATATCGGTTCGGGTGGATGCACCGAGAATTTTGTAATAATGTATATTAAATTTGGAGGGTTCATTTAGAGAAAAACGGAATTACAGTAACACAACAACAACAAAACCACCATCACCACCACCGACAACAACAACAACAACGCCAATATCGCCATCATGAACAACAAAACTAGCATAAACAAATACCAAAACAAACAAAAGAGGAAATACAATAAAGACAACAACAGCTCTGTGATTAACATCAACATGTAGAGATATCAACAATAACAACATTAAGAAGTGAGGAATGGTAAGAGTTGTTGGTATATCTAATAATAACAATTGTAGCATCACTATTGATAACGAAAGCCGTAACGAATATAATAGCTTGAACAACAGTTCCAAGAACCAATATAAAATCTAAGAACAACAACATTACTAACAGCAAAATGGTGCCGGCAAATAACAACAACAACAACAACAACGCCAATAGTAACAATAAAAAGGAGTATGAAAACTGAAATAAAATGATTAACAACTGTGGCGGCAGCAATAGCAACAGTAGTAGTAGTAGCAGCAGCAGCAGCAGCTACAGCAATAATAGCAACATAAAGAAAAGAGATGGAGTAACAACAACTAAATGTAACAGGAACTGAATGTAAAATATTTAACGA
>NC_142940.1:58103015-58140515 GCF_046866305.1 Octopus bimaculoides
AACAACAACCAGGGTAATAACAACAACGACAACAACGAATCTAAATCAGACGAGCAAAAAACACAACATTGAGACTACTACTACTACGACGACTACTACTACTACAACTACTATTACTACTACTTCTACTACAACCCACAACACTTCCACCATCATCGAAACTAACTACCATTCATAATAATAATACTATTGATTATAATAATAATAATAATAATAATAATAATAATAATAATAATAATAATAATAATAATAATAATAATAATAATAATAATAATAATAATAATAATAACAATAATAATAATAATAATAGTAATAATAACGTTAAGGATGATAATTATAATTACAACCATGATAACAATGATAATTAACAATTCATCAATCTATCTTTTCTTTCCGTTTTCCCCGCCTTTTTTTTTTACTGTTCGTTCTCTTTTCTTTCGATTTTAGTTTTCTGTAAAGTTGTTTATTTATTTTTTTTTGTTTCTTTACCTTTTCGGTTTTCTTTATTGTTGTTGCTGTTGTTATTATCGCCCAACCAATTTTCTATTGTTACGATAACACTAATACCAGTTAAGCAGCAACAGAACAACAACAACAGCAACAACATCAACACCAACATCAACAACAACAACACCAGTTGTAACGGCAGAAGTAGCAGCAGCAGCAGTGTTAGTATTAGTTGTAGTTGTTGTTGTAAAAGTAGTAATGATAAAAGTGACGATAACCGTTCCAATAACAAAAGCAGATGCAAATGAAGAAAGAGCTACAACTCAGTGACTATAGATAACTACCACAATGCGCCGAACATTTCGCTTCGTTGATAAAGATCGCCCTGTATTTTAGCTGTCTTTCCTTTTTCATCAACTTTTTCTCTATTCGATTATCTCATCTTTGGGAAATTCTCTAGAAACTCCTATCTCTGCAATCATTTCGTCTCCAGGCCAAAGTTTTCCACGTAAGACTTTTCACGTAAAGACGAAGTCATTTATTCGCACATTCACACTCACGTATTCACACAGAAACACAGAGAAACATATACATACATACATACATACATACATACATACATACATACACACATACATACGTATATACACACATACACACACACATACATACATACATATATACACACATACACACACACATACATACAAACGTACATACATACATAGGCACACACAAGCGAACGCTCATACAATCGAACAGCAATATATATCGACTCATACATACGCATACATTCGTAAATGCTGGTCATATATATACATATATATATATATATATATATGCATGTACACGCACATACATAAATACGTAGATGCATGCATACAACTATATATATATATATATATATATATATATATATATATATATATATATATGTATGTATGTATGTATATATAGAGAGAGATAAATATATAAGGATATATGCACATATGGCTACACAAGTATGCATATATGTGCAAGCATACACATCTATATCTATTTACTTATCTCACTCACTGTCTCTCTCTGTCTCACACTCTCTCTTTCTCCATATATATATATATATATATATATATATATATATATAGAGAGAGAGAGAGAGAGATGTACACACACACACACACACACACACACATATATATATATATATACAAAGAGAACGAGAGAGTAAGGAAGAGAGAGAGATGCTTGAGATTTTGTTCATTATAACAAATAATTGCAGGAGACTTGATAAAGAATGCAATGTTAGTTTACATCGTATTAGTTTATACGATATATATTTTCTATATTAAGTGTAATCTAAATTATTGATAGACATTCCATCGTTAATTATTCCAAATTATCGAAATTATGAGAGAAGACGTTCATTCCGAACACTTAGACATTCAGACGTTATTTTAGACGAAGATAAGAAATTAATAGATGATCATGATTGCTGTTATAATAAAAATAAAAAAAATAAAAAAACAAAGAATCAAAATATTGTGCTCGTATTTTCAAAATATCTAAGAATTTAAGAAACCTTAGTTGAGTAAAAGAGAAAACTGATAATTCAAATAATATGAAAGAATTCTAAGAAAGGGACTAAATTCAACTAGTAGTGAATTTTTTTGTACAAGAACACGATTCACTTGAAAAAACGCATATTGTTAAAAATCATAAAGAAGCCATGTTAAGAAATATGTAGCCACGCAGAACTAATTCATTGATAATACAACTATAGACGTAGGCGTGGATGTGTCGGAAAATGTTTATTTCCCAACCACATGGTCCCTAGTTCAGCTCCAATGCATGGTATGTTGGTCAAGTATTTTGTACTATATTCTAGGGCCGATCAAAGCTTTGTGAATAGAGCTGGTTGATGGTGACCTCCTGTACCCATATATGCATGTATATATGCATATGTATATAGAGGCCCAGGAGGTGGTGTTTGGTAAGTTGCTTGTTAACCAGCCACACGGTTCCGGGTTCAGTCCCATTGCATGGAACCTTGGGCAAGTGTCTTCTACTATAACCTCGAGCCGACCAAAGGCTTGTGAGTGGATTTGGTAGACAGAAACTGAAAGAAGCCTATCTTATATATATATATATATATATATATATATATATATATATATATATAGACATATACATATATATATATATATATATATATATATATATATATATATATATATATATATATATATATATAGACATATACATATATATATATATATCTATATATATATATCTATATACATATATATATATATATATATATATATATATATATATATATATATATATATATATATGTATATGTCTATATATATATATATATATTATTCGTGTGTGTGCGTATTTGTGTGTCTGTATTTGTCCTCCAACATCGATTGACAACTGATGCTGGTGTGTTTTCGTTCCCGTAACTTAGCAGTTCAGCAAAAGAGACCGTTAGAATAAGCACTAAAGGCGGTGCTGCAGAATGGCCAAAGTCAAATGACTGAAACAAATAAAAGAACAAACGAATATGTATGTATATCTATATTTATAAAGCGACGCATCCATTTCCAAGTAAGTTTATCTTCGCCATTTTGATGCGACTCTCTATACTGTTTTCTTCCACCATCCTTCTATAATTCGCTTTTTTCTATCCCCCTTCCTTCGCCGTGTTCTGTTTGTCTGTCTCTCTTTTTCTCTCCCTCGTTGCTCACAAGTTGCCATCGTACATCTTTCTTTTCCTCACGTAACCATCTTTTCTTTCCTGCACGAACGATTAAAAGGGCGTGTGTATGTGTGTGTGTGTGTGCGTGTGTGTATGTATAGGCGGGCTTCTTTCAGTGTTCGTCTACCAAATCCACTCGCAAACCTTAGTCTGCCGAAGGCTATAGTAGAAAACATTTTCCCATGATATGACTGAAACTTGAACCATGCGTTTGGTAAGCAAGCTACTTACTACACAGCTACTCCTGCGCCTATAGGTAAAAAAGATTGCTACCTTATATGTATATATTAATAATTCTGTTATACAGATTTCCTTGTTGTCTACTTGATAAGGCATTGTTCCTCAAAAACTCAACTTAATCTGTCACATTTCTCTAGCTATTTCATTAAGTCATTTTTTTTATATGTACGTATCTTCTAAACGATATCTCGTAAATATTGTTTTATTTTTTTTTAATATAAATTTTCTCTTAGTTCAGACATCTTCTGTAATGTATTCAATATCGACCTTCCTTATCATATAGTCTTCCTCATCATAATTTAAATATTTTGAATAACTACTTGCAGAATTTACTTTAGCAAACAAAATTTATAATAAAATTTGAGCGATACCCAATAACAAAAGAGCAAAATGGTCACGATAAATTTAATATTATTCCTCCACTCATGTTACACTAGACTTAAACAGCGTTCTTTATCGTGAACTGTAAGTAATATTTAATTTGAATATTTTAAGTATAATCATTTTTAAAACTTATATAAAGATGTACATTTATGTATAATATATGTATCTACACTCTCAGAAACATACACAGACATGTGTATGTGTATATGTGCGAGCGTGCGTGTGTGTGTGTGTGTGTGTGTGTGTGTGTGTGCGTGTGTGTGTGTGTACATTGCTAAATGCATCCGTACAAACGTATATTCGCCCGTTCACAGAAACTCTGCGTTCTTCATATGGAAATGAACAAGATACTAATTTCTTCAATGTATCAACAAGAAACGACGGGGGAAACTAAGGGACCCGATAATTACTATGGGTGAGAAAACTACCCAAGAATTGGCATTTCATTATCGTTGTTTCATTTGATCGTTTATACTGCAGCGACAAGAATTGCGTAGTCCGCTTCTAGCAAAATGAGTGATATCTCGTCCTCAGCAGAAAGGTAACGCGGGGCGAGCGAATCTATATGTGAAAGATGTAAGTAGGATAGCTAGGGAGATCTATGCGTCTAAATGATTTCATATTCACCTCAAACTAACGTTACTGAATATTGCCTTTCTGCTTGTTGCAATATGAACGATGATAGTTGGATATCTTGCACGCATTCGGCTGCAAATTCAATTACTAGCTAACATGCAGTAAATGGTAACCTAAAGTTGTAGAAGAGCAAGCATGCTAAAATCACGTGATCTAGCAGCTACGTCACCGATACTAAATGCTTCTACTCTGTGCTCCTTATATATATATATTTTTCTACAGCAATCCGTCGGTTACAACGACGTTGATCCGACCAACGGAACAGCCTGCTCGTGAAATTAACGTGCAAGTGGTTTAGCATTTCACAGAAACGTTAGCACGTCGGGCGAAATGCTTAGCCGTATTTCGTCTGCCGCTACGTTCTGAGTTCAAATTCCGCCGAGGTCGACTTTGCCTTTCATCCTTTCGGGGTCGATTAAATAAGTACCAGTTACGCACTGGGGTCGATGTAATCGACTTAATCCGTGTTTGTCTATCCTTGTTTGTCCCCTCTGTGTGTTGCTCCTTGTGGGCAGTAAAGAAATAACACACATGTGTACACTTAATTTAGTTCTCTTTAAGATTCAACGTGACACAGAATATGACAAGGCTGGCTCCTTTGAAATACAGGCACAACAGAAACAGGAAGAAAAAGAGGATTTGTTAGACGGAAACTGAAAGAAGCTCGTCGTGTATATATATGTGTGCGTGAGTGTAATACATATATATATATATATATATATATATATATATATATATATGTGTGTGTGTGTGTGTGTGTGTATGTGTGTGTGTGTGTGTGTGTTTTTGTGTGTCTGTGTTTGTTCCCTCCCCTCCAATATCGCTTGACAACGGATGCTGGTCTGTTTACTTCCCCGTAACTTAACGGCTCGGCGAAAAGTGACCGATATAATAAGTACTAGGTCTAAAAAGAATAAGTTCTGGGATAGATTTGCTCGACTAAGGGCGGTGCTCCAGTGAAATGACTGAAACAGATAAAAGAATAATATATATGTACATGTGTGTATACATATATAATATTGAATATATATATACATATATATATATATATATATATATATATATATATATATATATATATATATATATATATATATATATATGTATATATATATATATATATATATATATATATATATATATATATATATATATATATGTATATATATATATATATATATATATATATATATATATATATATATATATATATATATATATATATATGTATATATATATTTTTATATATAATTGTATATATATATATATAAATATGTATATATATATATATATATATATATATATATATATATATATATATATATATATATATATATATATATATGTATGTATTTATATATAATTGTGTATATATATATATATATACATATTACCTATGTATGCACATTTTCATTTACGTATATATTTGTGTGTGCGTATGTGTGTGTGTGTGTGATTATATGTACACATACATGCATAAAGTTACTCTATTGTTCTCTACGTGCATAAACAAACTATTTACGTGTTGAGTATATACTGGCGATAAACTCTTTACTGTTTTATGTGGAAATGCAAGTAACTACGTGTTTCAATCCATATTATGTTAACGCTCAGATCATTGCGATCGTATCAGCATTCAGCAGTTTACGTGTATCAGGTTTAGGGACAGCTTTCGAAGCCGTGGATTATCATGTGTGAAATCTTGTTTTAGACGAATTCGACCAAACCATACCAGTACCTATGCATTCATTGAAACAGCCATTTATATATCTATCTGCCCAGCTATAGTTATCTATCTATCTATCTATCTATCTATCTATCTATCTATCTATCTATCTATCTATCTATCCATCCATCTATCGATCTATCTATCTATCTATCTATCTACCTATCTATATATCTATATATATATATATATATATATATATATATATATATATATATACATACACATATATTTATCTATCTATCTATCTACCTATATGTCTGTCTGTCTGTCCGTCTGTCTGTCCGTCTGTCTGTCCGTCTGTCTGTCCGTCTGTCTGTCCGTATGTCTGTCCGTCTGTCTGTCTGTCTATCAATCTATCTGTGAGCCTCTGTATGTATGTATATATGTATGTATGTATGTATGTGTGTGTGTTTATGTAGACGCATTGCTAGGTACGTATTCACATTCATAGACACCTGAATGTATGCTTCCATATATGTACACACACATACTTTCTCTCTCTTTAGTTAACTGAATAGCCTTCTAAATTCTCCGCTTCCACTTTCCACTCCCTTTTCCTTTTTCTTTCTTCCATTAAATCTCACATCTATTTCCCTCCTTTAACTTGCGAACGCACTCATACACACATACACGAATACACACTCACAACCACATTTCTTGAATTTCAAGATATTCAAACGTATTCGCACACACGCACATACCTCCACACAGCCTCATATATGTATATTTACAAACATGACAGAATCCTCCGGAGTATATATATTTCGATATGTATGGGTTCATAAATCGTGATGAAGTTGTGAACACATCACCATTGCAGAAAGAAGACGTGCTTTGGAGCTTAAGGTTCACTTGAAGCTATTATGGATTCTTATAGTTATATAGTTATCGATATTTTCTGAAATAATATTATGTCATTCGTCTTGATGTCATGAAACTTTTCGCTCTTCATTTTCGACATTCTGAACTTTATAGACATACCTGTGGCTATGTGGTAAGAAGCTTGTTTCGCAAGCACATGCTTCCGGGTTCAGTTCCACTGCGTGATCCTCTGGCCACGCGTCTTGTGCTGTATACCCAGACTGATTGAAGCGTTGGTATTTCGGCAAGACATATATATATATACCACGCAGGAAGGTGGTATCATTTTAATATACTGACCCTTCTGGCCTCTTCTCGAGGCCAAGGTATATCCTATTTCTTCTTCCTTTCGTTTATTTTATTTTTCGCAATTGTATTCACTCTGATGTAGCTGCATGTACTAGATCGAATGTCCTATGAATACCAAGAAAATTATTTTCACAGACTGGCATTGGAAGCGGAAACGACCGTAAGAAATGTTAAGTCATGTTTTATAATAAAACATATGCATGATTGTGCGTTTGTCTGTGTAATCTGTGCATCTTTATGCATGACTGCAAGTTGATGTAATTATACCATATCCATTGCATCAGTTTTTTTATAATGTGCACTTTACTGCAGTTCTTCCTTCCCCTTTTCTTAAGACACCTGTCATATTCGGTAGAATTTTAAAATTGTGGTATGGAATCAATTCCTGAAATGAACCGACGCAGTGTACTCCCTTTCCGTTGCCAATATCAGCGGTATTCGCCGTTTCATTATTTTTTTTTTCTACAACCTTATATTTGGTTACAAGTCACGCTGGAACTAAATTATACACATACATTACTTCAATGACCCAGGGATTGAACTCGCGAACACTAGTTAAACCACTACAATTAATCGACATTTAAATTCACTATCCCATTGTCTCGTAGGATAATAAAGTATTGAAAGCTCACAATTTTATGGATGTATTTTTAATGGCCTTCCTTAATTAAAGCGTTCTAGTATAGTATTAGGCTCTGTATGTGTGTATGTGTGTATGTATGTATGTATGTATGTATGTAAGTATGTACGTATGTATGTATGAATGTTACTATGAATGTATGTGTGTACGAATGTATGTGTGTATGATTGTACGTATGTATGTATATGAGCACGAGTATGTTTGCGTGTATTATATTCTACATACATACATCTACACACATATAATACATACGCTATATTATACAAAATACACACACACATATACACAAACAGACGCCAGCACACACAATACACACTTATGAATGCATATATATATATATATATATATATATATATATATATATATATATATATGTGTGTGTGTGTGTGTGTGTGCGTGTGTTTCTGTGTGTACGCATGTATGTAGGTGTGTGCTTCATTTTTAATTCCGTATTCCTGTGTCTATGCCTTTGAACACACTTATGCGAGTGTGTGTTTGTGTAGAAGCATGGATGCGGGTGCGTATGTGTACTTAAATATTTGTGCCGAATACACAAGAGTATCTATCAATAGAGTATTAACACTCATATACTTTATTTGATATAAAATGCATTATATGTGATTTTTATCTAGGACATAAGCGACGTAAACAGAACTGATAACCGGGTATCGCTTGGAATCCTAGACAGTGAATGGTAATAAAATCTCGAGATAAATATTGATTTAAATATTGATTTAAATTAACTAATCCCAAAATAGACTATATTACTTAATTAATTGATTGATTTCATATGAGAATATAGATTTAATATTCCTTTGAAATAATGTTTATTTCCATGTAAATTACTTACTAGGGAATGCATACTGTCTATCATACTCTTTGCCACTTCCTCTCTATTTTTCTCTCTTTCTCCCTTTCTCTTACGCTTTCTCCTCCCTATCTGTATCTGTTTCTCTCTCTCACTCTCTCTCTCTCTCTCTCTATCTCTCACTCACTTTACACATATAAACGCAAAGAGGCAGACGAATACACTCAATAATATTTGTGCGTGTACATGTTTGTATACAAAATAATATACAACGTATATTCCTATTGATGTATGTACCAATACACACACACACACACACACACACACACACACACACACACGCACACACACACACACACATATATATATATATATATATATATATATATATATATATTATGTATGTATGTATCTATGTGTGTCCGTGTGAGCATGTATGTGTGCGTGTATATGTATTCACGTACATTCAGTATTTGAACAAATTAATGGAAACATCACTTTTATTTAACTATCTTTTCTGTTGCCTATGTGACATATTCAAAACTATTCTGATTTGTATATTTGTATATGTATGTTCATAAGCATTATGTATGCCTTGTATTTGATGTAGCCCTTCCCTTTTTCTTTTCGTTCTTGCATATACATGCATGCATACATTCATCAATACATATATGTACATATACATACATATATATATATATATATATATATATATATATATATATATATATATATATATATATATATATATATATATATATATCATATGTACACATATATATAGTTGTGAAAGTTAACATATGTCTAAGCTGTCTAATTTCCATACAGAGCAAATTGTTGGAGCTGACGAAGTATTATGTAGGGTATCAGAAGTTAACAATGGCCCCTTGGAACAATAAGAGTTCCTCTTATGAATCATCATTTATCCGTTTTTTGCAGTTTAAGGCGATCTTGTTTCTGGAGACAACTCAAACATGCCTTCAACCCATAAAATATGTGACAATTCGCTATCCAGATCACGGTATTCTGTTGGCCTTTTTCTACATGGCAGAAATAGGGCCCAAAATTTTCAGAGGTTCTTGTTTGATCATATCCCTCTTTTAGAAATAATATTGTCCTCTTTTTGTAGTAGAATCTTCCACTGTGATGGTGCTCTAATTCACACGCTTTGTGCTACTCAAAATTAGTGCACAGAGGACAAAAATGAAGTGGACCACTTAGATATGACCTCTACAATCATTGGATCTCAATACAACCCTTACAATTATGATGCATTTTGGAGCAGCAAGATAGGATAAGCCTCCCACGACCATAGTTGCTGAAAGATCTTGGCTTTTATTGAGGAATTGCTAAAAATTCCTCCCATGAACGTTTGACACATGTCATTCCTTTCACGTGGCCGAATTAGTGAAAGGAAACATATTGTAGCAAATAACTAGTAATTAGCCGTTGAACAATCTGATATCTAGCGATTCTGACTGTATCAGTTACGACATCTTTTACATGACCGTTTGCTATCTACAACAAACGCCGCTCCATCACGAAGAGGGGACTGAAAAGTACATCAAATTCCAATTCATATAAACGTTTGAACTCAGATATCCGTTGGCAAATATAGTATTAACATATGCATATAGCTTAATTCCTGATACAACTATTTTGTGATCTGAGTTTAATTTCTAGTTTCACATGATACAAGCTCTTTAAGAACAAGATAATGAAAAGTCAAATATATGTGTAAAGTACTTTTTGTTCTAATTTCACTTCATCCTTTTATTTGCTACCTGCATCGTAGTTGTAAAATACTAGAATTTTCATCAGGAATTAATTGATGTACACACATTCGAGCAAACCTAATGCAAAACAATGAAATAGACTCATGTCATCCATTCATAGTTGTGAAAGGTTCATTAATTTTTAAGAAGAATCTCTAAATTATCAATAATTTGTATAAGCTAGTAGAATGATAATGCTATGTATATCACTAACTTCATACATTCAATCATCTGGTTCACACCTATTTCTTAAAGCACTGTCAAATATTACTAAACTGTTCTGGCCTTAATTGTCAAGTTCTTTCTCTCATCAATCAACTCCAAAAGAAGCATTTTAATTTAAACAGCCATAACTTGCAGTTGCAGCTTTTCTCCTAACATGGAAATTCTTATACCATGTAAACCAATGAAATTAGTTGAGGTTAAGTGCACAGTATGAAATATAAATTACTGGCCACTAAATCATTCTTGCGATGCTGAAGTGAACATGTTTGAAGCAGTAATCACCTTTATCAAGTCAGTTCTTAAGGTAGTGTGTAAGCACTTTGTCGGATTACATGTAAATTTATAATGTTTTCCGTTAGGTTTTTTTTTTACTTTCAGACATTATCAAACAAGAGAAGGTACGAAAATATTTTGTTACACTTGAATTTTGAAAGGACGTGTCATTGATTTGAATATGATACGCAAAAATTATAAGTATAGGCAGACAATCATGAGGTGGTGAGTTTGATCCCCGGACCACGCAGTGTATTGTGTTCTTGAGCAAGACACTTTATTTCACATTGCTCCAGACTGCATTGTTCGATCGCGTAACCCTACATACAATTCAAAGAATTCACTGAATCTTTTGAGAAGTAGTTCCAAATATACAAAAACATACACATATACGCACCAACACACTTGCGATATATATATATATATATATATATATATATATATATATATATATATATATATATATATATATATATATATATATATATATATATATACATATATATTTGTGTGTGTATGTGTGTGTATGTGTATGTGTGTGGTTATACTCATAGATATACGGTATATGATTACGCCCCTCTGTCGGTTACGATGACGAGGGTTCCAGCTGATCCAATCGATAGAACAGCCTATTCGTGAAATTAACGTGCAAGTGGCTGAGCACTCCACAGACACGTGTACCCTTAACGTAGTTCTCGGGGATATTATTCAGCGTGACACAGTGTGATCCTTTGAAATACAGGCACAGCAGAAACAGGAAGTAAGAGTGAGAGAGAGTTGTGGTGAAAGAGTACAGTAGGGGTCGCCACCAACCGCAATGCCGGGGCCGCGTGGAGCTTTAAGTGTTTTCGATCGATAAACACTCACAACGCCCGGTCTGGGAATCGAAACCGCGATCCTATGACTGCGAGTGCACTGCCCTAACCACTGGCCCATTGCGCCTCCACAACGTATACGTATTTTAAATATGTACGTGTGCGTGTGTGCTTTTATAAGGATATGAATAATTTTATGAATATACATAGATATAAAGCATGCAACAGGAAGGTATATATATATATATATATATATATATATATATATATATATATATATATATATATATATATACATATATATATATATATATATATATATATATATATATATATATATATATATATATATATATATATATATATATATATATATATATATATATATATATATATATATATGTAAACATTTACGTATATATAAATATTTGTGTGTGTGTGCGTATGAATAATTGTTCCTGCTCTTATATTTAGATATGAATATTTGGCTGTAGATATGTTAATTTATTCAGCTATACTCTTTCCTTCCATGTGCCTTACCTCATCTCTCTCTCTCTCTATATATATATAATTTATTCAATTCCACTATATATATATATCTATCTGTCTATCTATCTATCTATCTATATATATATATATATATATATATATACTATATACATTTGTGTATGTTCCCACTCCCTCTTCTCCGCTCGCTCTCTCTCTCTCTCTCTCTCTCCCTCGCTCTCTGCAATAATGTAGTCCTCGAAAAATTAATTTTCCTAACAGCTTGCTACAATTACATTTATTTTATTGCTTTGCATTCCTCTAAATCGATTATCTATCAATATAATTATTGACTTGCGATTTCATATTTCGAGCATAATTGATTTCTTCTACTTCCGTAACAGACTCACTATCAACTCAGATGATGTGTTCATATCAATGCTGAAGGGTTAAAGTTTGAATTCTGTTTGTCTGTGCTCGTAAGCTGTGTTCTGTCGACACACTCGGGTGCCCTTCTACTTATTTTCTTAACACCCTCCTCCTTCCCACCTTCCCTTCCTCCTCCTCCTCCTGTTTTATTATATACTCTCTCCCGTCCTCCTCTCTCTTTTACCTTCATGTTAGATAATCTTTTTTACTACAGGCACGTGGTCAGAAATTTTGTGGGAGAGAGCGACACGATTCCAGAACTTAACTGGTATTTATTTCATGGTCTCTGATAGAATAAAAGGCAAAGACAACTTCGATAGAATTTGAACTCAGGACGAAAAGACAGACTAAATGGAGGTAAGCACTTTGTCCGGCATACTAACGATTCTACCAATTCGCCGCGTTTATGATAATGATAACATCAACAACAGCAACAACAACAACAATAATATTAATAATAATGACAATAATAATAATAATAACCAGGACTTACAAATATATATAACATACAGAAAATTGCACTACTGGGTACTGCACACATTCTACGCAAAACACTTTCAATACAGTAAACATAAGAGCACCACAGCAAACCACAGCACATACCCAAGGCGCACAGAGCTGCGCTCGGTAGTGAAGTGAAAGCACGTTATAAAAATAAAACTACTGAATAATAATAATAATAATAATAATAATAATAATAATAATAATAATAATAATAATAATAATAATAATAATAAGAAGAAGAAGAAGAAGAAGAAGAAGAAGAAGAAGAAAAAGAAGAAGAATTGGTAACATGCGTGTTTGGATAATTCGCCTTCGGAAACATGGGTGTTTCGTTCAACATCCTTAAGCAAGGCTTATTCAGGGACCTTTTGAGCATATGCGGTACTCGACATGAAGAAAATTTTAACTGGGTCCCACCTGCAAGGTCATGAGCTCTTTATCTTGATATGAGATCGCCATGTTGCGCACATGTTTGTGGTGCGTCTGCTCGTCGTGCCCGTATCAGTCATGATGGGTTTACTCTGCTCCGTATATTTTACACCAGTGTCAACCAAAATGGCACCACCACCACCGCCACCGCCGCCGCCACCGCCGACTACCAACGCCGATACCACCACCACCACTACCACAAACACAATCACCGCCATAGCTGCCACCGCCATTGATACCAGAGAGCGCACCACCACCACCACCACCACTAACAACAACAACTGAAACATCAACAACCATAAAAACATCTGAAACCATCTACCTAGGGAACGTCTGTATAGTTGCTTGGGAGAAACAGCAACTAAAACTCCTACATATCTCCACATACTTGCTTTTCAAATGGAAGGACTGCGACGTTTCACTAAGTAAACAGCAAGTCCGGAAAAAGATCGGCTTCTCATTATCTTTAATTATACGTCTGGTTGATCAGAAATTGTGAAGTAGTGAAGCAACAACATAAAAAAAAAACAAAAAAAAAAACAGGGACACCGTCACACCTTCACCACTTCACTACTACCACCACCACCCAAAAGACAAACAACAGCAGCAAATAGCAAGGGTAACAGTGCCAACACGAGGACAAGCGGCAGCAGCAGCACAACAACAAGGTTTGTCTCCCCTCACTAAAATTTGAATAAACAAATACAGTTATTTCGTTTTTAAAATACTTCACATTTCTAAACTTAGTCTGACTTAGATTTAAACAGTTTAAAATTGAGATTGTCTTTATGAGTAACAATTTGTCCACAGAAACATTTCTAGAAGTGATCAATAAGTTCGTGAAAATGAAGACTGTGTATTCTCAAATTTCAGACTACTGTTCTTCGTTTTAGATTTAATTAGACTATAAACAGCTATTAAAAACATCGAAAATAATGGATGAAATTTTTCATGTGTTTTAAAATGGAATTCGTACATACAATCTCAGATTTCATTCCTCTGATTATAGACATACACACTCACACACGTACAAGTATATAAACACCCATACATGCATACAGCGACATTGGTACTTTCTCGAATAATGCTGATGAACACGCTGACAGCGCAAGTTGCTGAACTAATTATTTAAGTTTTCTGATATAACGTCTATATACCACTTCCGATTACTTTAATCCTATGCATATAAATGTGTGTGTATATATATATATATATATATATATATATATATATATATATATATATATATATATATATAAACCAATAATAAAAGTGTATATGCATATATACGTACAGGTATGTGCAAACCTACGTCTACCTGTATATATAGGTGCATATCTGGGTATATATGTATAATATATATACACATACGTATCCACATGAATGTTTCTGTGTGTGCGTGTGTGTTGTAAGAACTTTGCTTCCCAGCCACATGCTTCCCGGGTTCAGTCCCGTTGCGTGACACCTTGGGCAAATATCTTCTACTATAACGTCGGTCCGAACCAAGCCTTCTCAGTGGATGTAGTAGTAGGAAACTAAAAAGAAACCGTCATGTAATATATATATATATATATATATATATATATATATATATATATATATATATATATATATATATATATATATATATATATGTAAATATATGTATATATATATATCGATATCTGTCTCTGTAATTGTACGTGCGTACGTATATATACATTACACAGGCACATATATATACACGTGTATAGACATATACATATATCATGTATATATGTAACACAAAAAATATGTAGAAAAAGAGGTTGAGAGAGATGGGAGAGAAAGATTGATAGATAGATAGATAGATAGATCGATAGATAGATAGATAGGGAGAAAGAAAGAGAGAGAGAGAGAGAGAGAGAGAGAGAGAGAGAGAGAGAGAGAGAGAGAGAGAGAGAGGCCCACTGTGAAAAATTGGTCATTTCTGGGCGGAAGACATTTTCCTTATTGTCAGAGTTGCCCCTTCGCTCAAAGAAAGGAGGGCATTGACTATATATAAGGTCTCACCTCTCCATACGGCTCATGAACTTATATTATCATTTTACGAAATTTATTAACCGTTATTCGCCTATGTATGCCAACATTATCTTCCGCGGACTCTCGATGTTTTTATATTCTCTCTTTGATATAGAACCAATCGATTACATTCTATACAGCCGCAGACATGATTAAAACATCAAAAAAAAAAAAAGAAAGAAAACTTCTAAAGATCCGCACAGACCCTATTACAATATCTAGACACATGCAGTATCGTACTATTCAACTTATTTCCATTATATGCTCAAATAGACAGACGTGGGTGGCAGAATCGATAGAGTGGCGTATAAAATATATTTTATAGATATTTCTCCGTATGATCTACGTTCAAATCCCCCGAGGATAGCTTGTATCTTTCATCGTTTGAAAATTAATAAATAACGTTGCACTTGTTATCATCATTTTGCCCCGGAGTAGATCCGATAATGCTTGGTTTATGATAAAAAGACGTCTTAGCCGCGAATATTCAGTTATCTTTTTTGATGGCAAGACTGTATCTCGGATAACATCTATTGTTTTATTCCTCCAGTCATGAAATTGTCAAGGTTTCTGGGTTACAATTTAATACTTCTCGATGACGACGTGTCTTTTATTTACGTACACACTTTGTTTCTGATCCTTCGCTCTCTGTTTCTTTTCTCGGGGTGCTGTGAAGTGGAGTCTGAGAAGAATTTTTCTATGATGTGTAATAGTACGGTAAATCATGTTTGTACGAAATTTTTATTAACGTTCAAACTTACTACGCATAGAC
The DNA here is from genome assembly GCF_046866305.1 of Octopus bimaculoides. Lineage (NCBI taxonomy): Eukaryota > Metazoa > Mollusca > Cephalopoda > Octopoda > Octopodidae > Octopus > Octopus bimaculoides. Next base: position 58,119,564 of record NC_142940.1, read on the forward strand.
ACACATACCCACACATATAATTACACGCTTACGAGTGAGTGTGTGTGTATATGTGTGTGACTATATATATATATATATATATATATATATATATATATATATATATATATATATATATATATATATATATATATATATATATATATATATATATATATACATATATATATATATATATATATATATATATATATATATATATATATATATATATATATATATATATATATATATATATGTATATATATATATATATTCATACATATACACAGACATGGCAAAAAAGAATACACAACATTATAATCTTTAAAATTTATGTAAATCTGAAATTATACATTCAAATTCTTCAAATTAGTTAATTATTAGAATGTGAATATTTAGTATTTACTAGACATGCCCGTTGCATTTTTCAATGCATGATACTGATCATATGAAAAATATTCTATTGAAGAATTTCTTGCCAAATTTCATGGAGTAATCTCAAAGGATCTGGCTTTGGAATGTATATAGCATTAATAAATATATTTTCTGTGTACGTGAGTGTATGTAAAGGGGGAGAGAGTGTGTGGGTGACTATCTATCTATCTATCTATCTATCTATCAATCTATCTATCTATCTATCTATCTATCTATCTATCTATCTATCTATCTATCTATCTATCTATCTATCTATCTATTTTGGACTAGCAATGTTTGCGGTTGAAGATAGCTTTAAACCATCTTTTATATCAACAATATGATATTGTAATGACAGATTGTTTATAAAGCTTGAAACACGTGTAAGCGGAAAGGAATGTTATGTCATGTTTTGTATTAAAAAATAATCTACAGATGTGATCCAATTTGTTTGTTGATCAAAAGCTTTCTCCATATTCTGATTATATATATATATATATATATATATATATATATATATGTATGTATATGTATGTATGTATGTATGTATGTATGTGTGAATGTATGTATGTATGTATGTATGTATGTATGTATGCATAAATTACTTTTCTTCAGCTGATTCATAGCACCACTTATATAGTCTTTCGGTATTCAGAAGTTTCTGCTAAATTGTGAGCGGACATATTGTTATTTTTTCAAGGAAACATTTGATGACATCAACCTCGGAGTATTTCACCCGTTTTACTAGAACCTATTTATATACGAAAGAGTTTACTTTACCGGTACTTATATTCAGAATGTCAGGTATTCTTCGTTTTGTCCTCTAACATACCAATCATGCTTGTAGATATAAACAATACAATACAACGTCTATTACAGCATCTAAAAGAAGACAGCGATGAGTAACTCTCATCTAAATATTCACCCTTTACGTTTGGCCATATGCCTTGACCACTGGCAGCATGAGTAGAAGCCGACATCGAGCCATTGACAAATTCCTGAATATAGAACGGCAATTTATTTGCCATTTCTATTTGCTTGTTAAAATATTCTATTAAATTTGCCAAATACAAAGTTTACATCTTAATTATGTACGCCCAGAAGGAGAAAAAGAATATTTGATTATGATACACGATATACGTTCCTTCGTTCTATTTAAAAAGAGACACTATCACTCTCCGAACACACTTCCGGTAGTAACATCCTAATTGATGTCGCCAATATAATTACACTTAAGTTTGAGTCATTCAAGCTATCTGCCAGCAATGATTGCTGTAATTGCGTCTTCGTTTGATGCTATGAAGCAACAATTTTACAATAAAGTAATTAGAAAGTTATATTAAAAACCCTTTATTCTACCTGTATTATGAAACACAATAATGATTTTAAAATGGTTTTAGTCTCTCCGCCTTCTTCTCTTTCTCACGCAGCTCTCCATTTTTGACTGTCTCTTTCTCGCTTTCTCCTCCTCTCACACATTCGCTCTTTTTCTATTTTCTCTCCCTATCTCTTTCTCTCTTCATCTCTTTTTCTCTCTCTCTATTTCTTTCTCTCTCTCTATCGCTTTCTCTCTCTTTTTTTCGTCCCCTCTGTCTGTCTGTCTGTCTCCTTCTCTCTCTCTTTTTCTGATAGAACCATAACACGCAAAACTATGTCACAAGCAATTATGCAAATCTATCTACTTATCTATCGATCTCTCTCACTCCCCATAGATATATACATGCGTCTGTGTGTGTGTGTGATTGCGTGAGTATGAGTGTGTATGTGTATATATATATGTATATATATCTATATATAAATATATATATATATGTATATATATATATATATATATATATATATATATATATATATATATATATATATATATATATATATATATATATATATATATATATATATATATATATATATATATATATATATATATATATATATATATGTATGTATGTATGTATATTTCATCGTTTCATTTTCAGGCTCAGATGCTTCTTGATTTATAATTTTAATATCGAGGGGCCGCTTTTGACCTTGGAAGTCCAAGAAGTTACGACCACAGGTAGCGTCGTCATCATCATCATCATCATCACCTCCATCAGTTTTTGATTCCCAAAATTTCAGGCCAATTACACGTTTCATTTTCACGTTGGAATTACATTCCGTGAATAAATGAATGCTAACCATAAAGCATTCGTCTCCACGCTCATTATTACGAACACAGGTGTTTTCATCGCACCTTCGCTGCCGCTGCCACAGTCCTTGGAATTGTCAGCATCCTCGACATCCTCATCACCATTATCCTAACACTAGTCATGTTACAGAGAAATCAGCTTATATGAATTCGTTTCACCTCAAAGTACAGTATTTTTCAGTTAAGTTATGAATTTCGGAATTGTGACACCACAATAATGAATTCGAGACTATTTTCGCTGAACAACATCACAACAGATTCCTACTTCGGGCTAAACGGTCGACTGATCTACTAGAAACATCAAACAAGACCCACTCTGCAATAATCATTTGAACTATGGGCGACAGGGTCTGGAATTTGCAGAGAGGGCCAGTCGAGAATACTATCCCCAGTACTGCTAGACTGGTATAACCTATTATCCACTCGGAAAAGACGAAATTGGTAAATCCTTTCAAAGAAAGCGTTTTGGATATTTCCTAACACAAGACGTTGCAACACCATATTACTTTACTGAATCAGGCTCATCTTAGAACGTAAACGACAGTGAAATTTGATGAAAAATATTTGTAAACACGTTGCGTAATGTTCTTGGAAACATATACACTGCTGTGTTCTCATTTAATATTAATATAAACTCGACTCAACAATCCGGACTCTCCATTTTTAACATGCACTCACTGTCACACACACATCTATCTATCTATCTATCTATCTATCTATCTATCTATCTATCTATCTATCTATCTATCTATCTATCTAACTGTCTATCTATCTCCATTTCTCTCTCTCTCTATGTCTATATATATATATATATATATATATATACATATATATATATATATATATATATATATATATATATATATATATATATATATATATATATATATGTATGTATATATATATGTATATATATATATATATATATATATATATATATATATATATATATATATATATATATATATATATATATATATATATATGTATATATATTGGACCACGTTTGTCTCCTACGTCGCCACATAGTTTTATTGAAACTATTCTAGTCGAGGCGCAACTGAGAAGGTAACAGTAAAAATATTAGGAATAAGATGTTTCAACATGGCTTCTGCAAATAAACATTTCGTCGGTTAATCCACGTATGTTTCGTGTCTCTTGCAATCGACTCATAAAATATGTTATGTAAAAACAAAAAAACAAAAACAAAATCATATAAGTGTAGAAGTTTAAGCAGCATAAATCACAACCACGAAAATGATCTTTCGAAAGGAGATAAGTAAAATGAACTTTGAAATTCAGTAACGTTAAACAATCCACCGTTATTTGTCTAAGTCGAGTAATTCTTTTACCTTTAGCCGGAGCTGTAATAGTGGATTTGACATTTAATTCTGTAGTTTGTGAGAATATAGACTCATTGATAGAAATGGTGTACGTTTTCTGAGTGCTTTCAGAATTCAATATAGTATTGTGAATTATTCTTCATTTTGGTGTTTCCAGTTTATATTGTTCAAATACGTTTTCTAGTGTGAGAATATTGGAGTGCCAATATTTTTTAAAACTCTGAATAATATTAAAATAGTGATTTTAAATTTTCGTAGAAGGTCAGCAGTTTCGGGAGTGAGACTAAGTTGATCTGGAAAGGATGAAAGGCAAAGTCCATCTGGGCAGAATTTGAACTCAGAACGTACAGACGCCAGTCATTTTGCCCGGCGTGCTATCTGTTCTGCCAGCTAGCCGCTTTGGCTCATCATTTAATACTATTCTCTACTCTAAGCACACAAAGCCCGATATTTTTGGGGAGGTGGAGCAGTCGATCAAATCGACCTCAGTACGCAACTGGTATTTAATTCATCGATCGCGAAAGGAAGAAAGGCAACGCCGATCTTGGCGAAATTTTAACTCAGAACGTACAGACGCTAGTCATCTTGTCTGGCGTGCTAAAGATTCTTCCAGCTCACCACTTTGGTTCATGGTTTAAAATTATATGTGGGTTACCTCTGCCCTTCGTCCTACAAGTAAAAGGGTATAGTCTGGTAATATCTTGAATCTCACGATAACATCATGATCATAATTCCCATTTGAATGAAATGAAATTCGAAGGCAATATATATATATATATATATATATATATATATATATATATATATACTGTACCGTATAGTCATAAGTTATACAGATGTATATATGGGTTTTTCAGGTTTCCGTTTGCCAAATTCACTCTCATGTTTTTGGTAGGACACGGGTTATAATAAAAGTCACGTGCACTATGGTCATTGTGGTGGGATTGAACTCAAAACCAAATGATTGCAAATCAAACTTCTTTACAGCCACGAATGTATAGGTATGTGTTTGTATTTTATGTCACAATGTATATATATGTCATATATGTATATGCACACACACACAAACACACACATTTATATATACATGTATGTGTATATATATATATATATATATATATATATATATATATATATATATATATATATATATATATATATATATATATATATATATTTATAGATGCGTTCATAGGTAAATGCTTGTATGTATAAGCATTCGTATATATCTCAAAATACATACATACATATATATATATATATGTGTGTGTGTGTGTGTGCAAACACATACATACACAGACGCATACATACACACGCGCACATATACAGACACGTACACACACGCATATATCAATGCATACATATGCAGAAGTACATTTTCCCTATTGTGTAAATATAAGTTATGAATCGCTTCAGAAATATTATTATTAACAGAACAAAAAAGATGCAAAACAGGAACCACCTCAAACACCACTTTGAAAATACATACATATATCAACAAAATTTACAGAAAAAAAAACAAGGCAAAAACAAAAACAAAAATAACAAAACCCCTCCAGAATAACATAGTAATAAAATATAGTAATGGAGAAAAAAACGAGCTGAACTATGAGTAACCGCCCCCCCCCCCCCTCTTCCACTAACCGTTCCTTGACTCACCCGACAGCCAAAGGAAATATAACTTAAAGATTAAAGGGCCGGTGGTCGGAATAATCTTTTCAGAAATTACAATGAACAAGGAGAAAGACTTATGTATTGCTATCTCATCGATCATCGAAATATAAAAACCCAATTTATCTCACAAATGTTAAGAATAATGCTTGTCACAAGTGATATTGTTGTGCATTCAAATATATAGACGCCAGCTCAATGTTTATTATTATTATTGTTATTATTATTATTATTCAGTAGTTTTATTTTTATAACGTGCTTTCACTTCACTACCGAGCGCAGCTCTGTGCGCCTTGGGTATGTGCTGTGGTTTGCTGTGGTGCTCTTATGTTTACTGTATTGAAAGTGTTTTGCGTAGAATGTGTGCAGTACCCAGTAGTGCAATTTTCTGTATGTTATATATATTTGTAAGTCCTGGTGTTTTTGATTATTATTATTATTATTATTATTATTATTATTATTATTATTATTATTATTATTATTATTATTATTATTATTGTTATTATTATTATTATTATTGTTATTATTATTATTATTATTATTATTATTATTATTATTATTATTATTATTATTATTGTTATTATTATTATTATTATTATTATTATTATTATTATTATTATTATTATTATTATTAGCAGCAGCAATAGTAGTAGTAGTAGCATGATTATTATTTAGGCGGCGAGCTGGCAGAATCGACAGCCCTCTGGGCGAAATGCTTAGCGGTATTTCGCGCGTCGCCTCAGTTCAAATTCCTGCGAGATCAACTTTGTCTCTCATCCTTTCGGGGTCGATTACATAAGAAACCAGTTAAACACTGGGGTCGATGTAGTCGACTAAATTTCCGCCCCTGAGCTACTCTTGTGGCAAGAATTTCAAATCATCATCATCATCATTATTATTATTATTATTATTATTGTTCAGTAGTTTCATTTTTATAACGTGCTTTCACTTCACTACCGAGCGCAGCTCTGTGCGCCTTGGGTATGTGCTGTGGTTTGCTGTGGTGCTCTTATGTTTACTGTATTGAAAGTGTTTTGCGTAGAATGTGTGCAGTACCCAGTAGTGCAATTTTCTGTATGTTATATATATTTGTAAGTCGTGGTGTTTTTGTTATGTATTTGTCTGAATATTTTTTTATTATACATTGTTCTTATTATATTTAAGACGGCAATCAGGGAAGAATTCTTCGCGCGCCCTGCACTATACTTTGTGGCATTTCATCCAACTTTACGTGCAGAATTCGAATGCCCCTGAGAGTTACTTTGTATCTGATTCTTTTGGGCTCAATGCAATAAAGTATTAAACAATTAGGGGATTTAATGTAATTTGCTATCCCCATGTCCCAAATTTCATGCCTTGTGGAAAGCGTTATTATTGTCGTTGTTGTTTTTGTTGTTCTAGTTTCATTTTTTAATGTGCTTTCTCTTTCATATCAAGCTCCATTTTCCTTAGGTGTGTACACTCTTTAGTTTCTCTTTTGCATTGTCTATACTATCCAAAACAATCCCATTATTATATATATCCGTGATGCTTAGAAATTTCATTACCTTTCAACTGGAGTTATTTCCAAATCATGTGGTTTGGATTTTGTATTAGCTTGCACAGTCTAATCATTCCCACAACACATTACTATAGCGATATGAGTCTTTTTTTTTCACTCTCCACATTAAATTTATGCCATCTCTATTTCCAGCAACCTTATATTTGAAACATTTCCCCTTGTTTGAAACACCCATTATCATCTTTTGCAAGTGATATTTCGATTAGGATGGAATGCATTTCTGCGTACTTGAAAACAATCTCTCACTGATAAGCCATGATTTCTTCTCTGATAAGCTATAATTTCCCCTCACTCTGTGTATTTAGATATCCTTAATATACACTCCCTATGTCATTCTCTGATATAGAAATCGTTTGTCGTGTATGACTACACCAAAAGTGAAGGCTATCAACTTCTTTTCTTATTAGTGTTTCATAACACGAGTATTTCATAATAATGAATCTAATTTCCAGTGTACATCTGCCCTAACTTTACATTTCTTTATAGATATGCGTTCTTAAATAAAACCTGAGCAGCCAAAATGAATATGGTTTAAAGTTTCTGCTCAAGTTTCTCATATTCTTCAGCTGTTGAATGAACTTTTCCTCCATTACATGATTGTTTTGAATTCTAGTGGAAAGCTTTGACTCGTACTACAATCAAGAATCCTTCAGTAACAGCATTCTCGGTCTTCCCTACTCATGTTATGAACTTTCTTTTTCTATTTATTCAGCATTTTCATGCAGGGAATTGCTTTGACATTGACTGAGTATAGATTCTGCAGCCAAAATTTTAGTTTAATGTTTTGCTATTTACAATTATCACAATCTCTGTGGTTTCTAGCTTTCTTCTATGTCTGCTATTTTTCACGTTTTTATTTACATACTTTTTAATTTGTTGGCGTCCCATTATTTCTATCATTTTCCATTATACTTTACTCTAAACTTCCAAAATCATACAGTGGATATTTCATATTAGTTTTCTAGTTGATTATGAAAACGTTTCATCTGTATTCGTGAAAATATAATCTTTGCATATCAAACGTATTTTTGTGGTGTAATACAATCATTATCTTTCATGTTTTGTGTCTTGTTTTGTAAATTTTTTGAGCTTTTAATTGAAAATAAGATCACTAAATTTTATTACCAAGTCAACTATATTGCTGATATCTATTCCTCATTTTTGTATTTATTCCTGTTTCAAGTTGCATTCAAATATTTCCATAATATCCCTTTGTAACATATTATTGTCCTTTGAACCTTTCGAACAATTTGAACTATTGATCTCTAAGTATTTGTTTGTATGGGTCCCTCATTATTCTCTGATCTCACTTCCTTAGTTTAATATGATGTTATGTTCTTAATTAATTTCCTTTGGCACATATTTACATTTGAGAAATTTTTGCTTGAGTTTCATATAAATTTATTTCCATTTTAGAACTGCGTTCCATTATGGGTGCAGAGTGAGAAGCGACTGGATTGGTAGTACCAGATGTATCAGCAAACTGCTATATATGTGGCTGTAAGTGCCTGTTGTTTGTTTTCCGCCCTGAACAGCTGGAAATGGAAATTAAGGGCACAAAGACAGCATTACAACAGCAGGGCCTAAAACTGCCATAATTGTACACTGGAAATGTTCTTTAAAGAATACTACCATCTAGAAAAGTGCCTACAAAATCGCTTCGAACTCAATGTCCTGAGTGAAGGACAGAAAAACAAGGGGACATTTCTGTTTGTAGCAATTCATCGTTGCTATGGAGATGAAACGTAAAAATCTCTCGTTAAACGTAAACCTTAAACGCATGAAAGTGGTAAAAGAAGAACTCAGTTGAAATGTCAGTCAAATGAGGAGGAAACCCATTTGACGGGAATTCACTAGTGTCTCTATCACGAGTAAGATACAGAAGGACTCAATGTAAGAGCCTTCTCTTTGCCTAAAATTGCCGACCTCGTGGCAAGATTTGAAATCTTTGCCTTTCATCCTTTCGGGGTCGATAAATTAAGTACCAGTTGCATACTGAGACCGATCTAATCGATTGGCCCTCTCCCCCAAAATTTCGGACCTTGTGCTTAGAGTAGAAAAGATTATTGTTACCGATGTTGTTTTTGGTTTTCTTGTTGGTGATGCGCTGTCAACACATGTTTATGAGATCGTGGTGATTACTTGATGAATAAATAAATAAAGAAGAAAGAAATTGCGTTTTGTTTTTCTAATTTCACCAGCAAAGAGTTTAGGAATATTTAAACGTCCGTCTGTTCTCTTAAATTACCAGAAATGGAAAAGAAAGTTTGTCCTTTGACATTTTATTGTGTACATAGATTTTAGCAAACATCAGTATTTCTGTTTATTAGTAGTTCGATATAACCACCACCGTAGTAGTAGTAGTAGTAAGAGGAGATGAATACAACCCTTACATATGTTTTCAGACTCAGAGATAATGGAGGAAAGGAGAAGAAAAAATGGTAATTAAACAGAGTTATAAACACAAGCAGTTACAATTTGTGTAGCTCAACAGAAAATAAAGTGGCGGAAACACAAATTACAATGACAATGAAAAATTTAATGGCGATAACAAAAGCACTACCAACAATACTTACACGTCGCTTATTAGAATTTTCAGTAAAATGTGAGATAATTGATACAGGGCAGCCCCAGGCAAAAGAAAACTTGTGGAAGAGGTAAATAAGTAGCTTAGACGAAATTAAAACAAAAAGAGGGGAAGGGGTTTGATACAAAAACAGTTTCTCCATATAAGATGAGTTCACCTACAAAAAGCGATAGGACATACGGTGTTATGTCTTTTCGTCCGACCTCACTTCGTCAAACGTCTTTTCGTTCACGTCTTTTGGTCCGACGTCTTTTGTCCGACGTCTTTTCGCCCGACGTCTTTTTGTCCGTTGATTTTTTTTGTTCAAGGACGAATCATGTCGATAAAATACTCAATAGTTATTTGATTGTGATGTTCAAACCTTCTTTTGTAAAGAGTTTATTTAAAATTGGACAAAATGTCGTTAGGCAAAAAAAAAATAAATAAATCCTCGGACAAAGAGAGGTCGGATCAAAAGCCGTGGATGAAGTGATGTCGGACAAAGTGACATCGGACGAAAAGCTAAGTCACGAGGGCGCACAAAATATGGACATAGCATCTTTTGATTAAAAAGACATCGAAAGGGTTTTGAAAGTACGCTCTTGTAAGTTTGAGTTTTCTCTTATTCTTTTACTCTTTTACTTGTTTCAGTGATTTGACTGCGGCCATGCTGGAGCACCGCCTTTAGTCGAGCAAATCCACCTCAGGACTTCTTCTTTGCAAACCTAGTACTTATTCTATCGGTCTCTTTTGCCGAATCGCTAGATTACGGGGACGCAAACACACCACCATCGGTTGTCAAACGATGTTGGGGGGACAAACACAGACGCACACATACATATATATATATATATTTACGATGGGCTTCTTTCAGGTTCCGTCTACCAAAGCCACTCAGAAGGCTTTGGTCGGCCCGAGGCCAAACCCTTCTTCTTCTTCTTCTTCTTCTTCTTCTTCTTCTTCTTCTTCTTCTTCTTCTTCTTCTTCTTCTTCTTCTTCTTCTTCTTCCTCCTCCACCTACTTCCCCAATACCACCGCGGCCGCCGCCACCACCACCATCACCAAAACCACCACCACCACCACCACCACCACCACCACTACTACCCCACAACAACAACTACTACTACTACTACTACTACTACTATTACTGCTGCTGTTGATTCAATTTCGCGCGTGCACGCAACCACTGCTGATTATTTTCACAATGTCGGATGACGTCAGTGGAATGAACAGCGACTGGAAGACATTGCAGAATGATGTTGGTTGATAATGATGATGATGATGATGATGAGCGTGATGATGGTGGTGATGGTGACTGTCGTGATTTTCACCACAGCCATGGTGAGGATGCGACGACAATGATGATGATGAATACGATGATGAAAGCGAAGAGGTGGAGGAGGAGGAGGGGATGAGGAGGAGGAGGAGGAGGAAGAGGGCAGAAGCATGATATGTTTTGGTGATGATCATGATTATGGAAGAATATGATGGTGAAAGGAATCACGCTGGTTTTGTGCCTGATAATTGTAAGACAGGAATGATAAAGCATATTGAGCGGAAATGACGTTGGTCATGATATTGATGTTGATCATGTTGATGGTGATAGTGATGATGATGATGATGATGATGATGATGATGATGATGATGATATGATGATGATAATGATGACGATGATGATGATTGTGATGATATTTATGGTAATGATCATGATAGTGATGATGATGATGATAGCTATCATGATGATGTTGCTGATGACAATGATGCTGATGAGGATGATAATGATAATGATGATGATGCCGACGATGATGGTGATGATGCTGATGTTGATTATGATAGAGATGATAATGTTGGTGATAATGATGATGATGATGATGATGATTATGATGACGATGATGATGATGACGATGATAATATGAGAACAATGATGATATGATAACGTTGATAAGTAGGATAACAACGACGCCGGCGGCGATGACGAGAATGACGATGATGAGAGTAAGTAGGGGTTGAACATGATAACAAAGACGTAGGGGTCATGTCGGTGGGGTGGCGGTGTCATGGGTAGCAATGTTGTAGTTAACGTGATGACGGAGATGACGTCGACGAAGATGGTGGTGATGAAGATAATGATAATGATGACGATGAAGATGACGATAATGATGATATGGTTGGTGATGATGGCACAAGGTTTGAAACGTTGAGGATGGCGGATATTCGATTAGATCGACCCACAGTGCTCAAATGGTATTTATTTTATCCACTCCTGACGGATGAAAGGCAAATTCAACCTCGGCGGAATTTGATCTCAGGACGTGAAGACGAACGAAATGCCGCTAAGCATTTTGTCCGGCGTTCCGACAGTGTTGCCAGCTCGCCGACCTATGATGACGTTAACAATGACATGGTACGGATGGTATTGATGATAATGTTGGTTAGGATGATGGTGATGATGACAATGAGGATGTTGCTGATGATGATGATGGTGATAATGGTGATAACGTAATAGTGAACATGATGATGCTGCTGCGGATGATGATGCTGATGATGATGATGAAGGGGATGATGATGATGATCATCATTATTATTATTATTATTATTATTATTATTATTATTATTATTTAGGCAAAAGTTGCACTATTGGCAGTGGTGATCGTGTTGTAGTGATGGCAGCAGTGGAGGTACCGCTGCTGCAGCTGTTGGTGTTGTTCTTGTTGTTCTTGATGATGATGTTAATGATGATGATGATGAAGATGATGATGGTATGTTGGGACAGTGGTGGTGGCATTGACGTTCATGATGATTGTAATGGTATGATAAAGGTTATGATGATGATTATGACGATGTTAGTGACGATGGTGACGATGGTGATGATGATGGTGACGTTGATGTTGATGATGAGGAGGAGGACGGGGGAGAAATTGAAGGTACTATTGGTAGCACTGATCGTTTTAGTCGTGGTGGTCGTGGTGGTGGTGGAGCTGCTTCTGATGGAGTACTGGTGGTGGAGTTAATGATGTGTACACGAAGGTGATGTCGGCGACGAGAATGATGACAACAAAGACGATGATGACAAAAGAAAAGAACGGTTATCGGGTGGTAGTAATCGTGGTGGTGGTGGTGGTGTTGTTGTTGTTGGTGGTGGTGATGGTGGTGGTGATGGTGGCAGTGATTTTGGAGGCATTGACTGATATAGATGACATTCAAGTTTAAAAAACAATGATTAACAGTTGGAGGCGGAGTAGAAGGAAGCGTAGGAACGGAGGGAAAGGAGGAGGTTTGTGAGAGAAGAAAAACAACAACAACAACAACAACAACAAAAAACAAAACAGAGCAACAAGAAAAGAAACAAATAAAGAGGGAAGGAAAAGAAAGAAGTAATGAAAGACAGGGTGGTGGTATTTGTGGTGGTGGTGGTGGTAGTAGGAAGGAGAATAAAATAAATCTGTTAATTTAAAAGATCAATTGATTAATTAACTATTCCTTGTTAATCTACGGCAAAGAACAAAGAACTCATTTACGATTTTCTTTGATGTTACAGAATTATACTCTGTGTTTTGAAGTTTCTTATACAAATCTATCTATCTATCTACCTATCCATCCATCTGTTTATCGCTCTATTTCACTATATATTTGACATTATTTCTTTCTTTCTCCCTCTCTCACTCTGAATGTATATATATATATATATATATATATATATATATATATATATATATATATATATATATATATATATATATATATATATATATATATATATATATATTCATATATGTGTGTATATTTGTATATATATATGTGCGTATATATATCTAATATATGTGTATACACATATATACATATATGTACACACCCATATATATAAGAATATATACACAGTTATGTATAAATATATAATTATGCTTATATATATATATATATATATATATATATATGCTGTCAGCTATTCGTCTTCGGGTATTGCTCTGATGGTTGGCGTTTCCGATCCTTGATTACAATAATTGACACCATCATCTGCCACATCTCTCACAGTAATAATAATAATAATAATAATAATACTAATAATAATAATAATAATAATAATAATAATAATATTAATAATAATAATAATAACAGATATCAGAATGGAATTTGGGACTAAAATGTGTGGTAATCCTATAGAGGTGGAACAAATCGCAAACTCGTCCCATACTCTAGCATAATTTCGATTCCACCACTCTACGTCAATACAATATCTTATCGACAATAGAAATGTGAAAAGTAATGTCGATTTCGCAGGGATTTGAACTCAGATCCCAAAGAAGACAAACAGATACTTCCAGACATTCCGTCCGACACTCCAACTATCCTGCTAGTCTACAACCGTACATTGATACCTTAATAATATATTTGATCGACCCCGAAAAAGTGCAAGGTAAAGTTGACTACAGCGGGTTGTAAACTTAGCTCGTCGAATAAATGCCATAAGTTTTTCCTTTCGACGCTCTAACGATTATGCCAACGTTGGAAACGAGACAATTGAAAAGGTGCCTTGGTTTAAAGCGCAGTCGTGCATAGCAGCAATTTTTTTTCTGATCTTGAATATAATCCAAATCTTTCACGTTAAGCAAGTGTGTATTCATAAAAGTACAAGTATCTCCACAGAACAGATGTCTGCCAAGCAAAACGATGCCATTAGAATGTTCTTAAAGCAGACTGTCGAAGAAAGTGCATCTTTAGATCACAAATTTAAATAACTTTATTTTTAAAGTTTTCTTCCTTCTTTTTTCAGTATGAAAATGTTTATATATAATTGAAAATGTTCATTAAAATTTTATCATTTAAATTAGATTTCTTATTGAGCAATTATTTCATAATAAACGTATTTCCTTACTACTCAATTACTAAGTCATAAATGTACTGCTATACAGCATTTCTAGTTCGTCTGAACGATGGAATATTTTTTAATGCTATTTCTGTTCAAATTGCTTACAGTACATTTATCAGCTAATAAAATAGTCTTCATTACCCTGTATATGTCTTATTTACGGTAATTCCGCTATTTGTGTAATAAATGCATTCAAAACAACTTCGTCAACAAGAGAAATTTCTCAATAACCGCATGTCAAATAGTCAAGGTTATTGATATTCAAGAAATTTATTATATTACTATGCAATAACATTATTACAAGATATAGTGAAATTGCTATTCAATGGACACATTTATATTTGTGGTTGCTATATGTGACGTAGCCGTTTCCTGTGTTTATATTCATATATCTCTCTTTGTCACATTCGTTCTGATTCGCGATCTTTTTGCCTCTTCATTTCTCCCTCTCTGTCTCTGATTCTGTCCAATCCCTCATACACAAAACACACGCAAACACACACACACACACACACACACACACACACACACACACACACACACACACACACACACACACACACACACACACACACACACACACACACACACACACACACACACACACACACTCTCTCTCTCTCTCTCTCTCTCTCCTCTTCATAAACCTACTTCAGCATAATCTATCATGAAACTGAAATCAACAGATATCAGATATATATATATTTTCTTTAAATTCTTTAATGTGCTTCAGCTTTAAAGCTGCGGACATGCTGGGGCACCACCATTGAAAGTGTGAGCTGCTCCCAGCACATAGGTTTACCAAGCGGTCACCCATCTAAGTACTCATTAGGCTCGACGTTGCTTAACTTCGGTAATCGAAACCTTCAGTTCACAAGCGCAATATCGAAATTCTTTACAAAACAAATTAAAAGCCCCATCTCTGTGCCAAAGTATTCCATAGAAAACGAAACTATAAAAACGGTGCCCCAGAATGAGAGTAAGTCTGTCAGCTGTTCGATGTTGCTAAGATTTGTCACCCCAGAAAAGATTCATCCAGCTGGTTATCGATGCAATCTGCATCCTGTTTATATATAATGCAAGCAGGGTTATGAACCCCAAGCATCTTCTTTCAGATGACCTGATCACCTGACCGAACAGTTTCGGGTAATTTATGCCCGTCGTCAATGGTGAACACCCGGCCATTAGAGATAACAGAAAATTGCGCCAACTCGCAATATAGACAGAAATAAGCGACAAAGTGTCACTGAGCTTGCAACAAGCAATATTTTTCAATGTGTATGTATGAATCTATCTATCTATCTATCTATCTATCTATCTATCTATCTCTTCTCACGGACGTGCTGTCACATCGGCTGCGAAGGTAAACGTTTATTTGACCTTTTATTGCCCATATTTTGTTGGAATTTTTGTATATAAGGTGTGTGAAGCACCAAACTTTCTTTTTATTGTGTTTTCAAGGTAGGAATTGGCCCTTTAGGGGCAGTTTCAACCTTTTTAAAATTATATATTTTCTTCTCGACATTGAAAAATGTCGAGAAACATAGTCATAGAACGCTGGACAGAAACTTTGATCAACGAACATTTTCCTAGACTTGAGACGCTTGGAGAACAAAAAAATAAATCATGCACGCGCACACACACCAAAACAATAACAGACATCGAGAAAAAGAATGAAGCAACAGATTCTAAAGTCAAAGCTGTCAACGTCATCGATACTGTTAAAAGCCCTGTCACCACCAACAACACCAACAACAAAAACAAAACTGTAACCAAGGTTACAAAACCATGCGTAAAAACCGTCACAAATATCTCTGATGTAAGCACCTTTGCTGCTGACGCCATCATCACCACCAACACCAACAACAACAACGATAACAACAACAACAAAAGTAGCAGCAGCAGCAGCAACAGTTCAACTCAACCTTTACTCTCTTCACAAACAGCAAGCGAAAGAGAGGAAGGAAAAATGAACAGAAGCCACAACACCACAACCACCACCACCACCACCAACAACAACAAAAACTCTGCAGACATGCTAAAACAAAAAAAAGAAACTTTACATTTTACAAACAAAGAACTTATAGAGACCAGGTCCCTTTTTTCTACGTCCGGACAAAATTTAATTTTACATACCCCAAAAGAAGTGAGAGAAGACGTGGAAAAAAGAACCATCATTTACAAAATAATAAGAAAAAGTAAAAAATTAACAAATCCAATTACAAAAACAGAAATTGAGAAATGTGCCAAA
This sequence comes from Octopus bimaculoides, assembly GCF_046866305.1. Taxonomy (NCBI): domain Eukaryota; kingdom Metazoa; phylum Mollusca; class Cephalopoda; order Octopoda; family Octopodidae; genus Octopus; species Octopus bimaculoides. The sequence goes on from NC_142940.1 coordinate 58,136,410, forward strand.
AAAATCATGAAAATTAAAGAATATATAAACTGGGGTTTGCAATTTAATACAGTACAATTTCGTTTCAATAATGAAGAAGAGGCGAAATTGTATAGTATGGAAGCCTTACAAAATGATGAACTAATCATGGTCCCATACTACATGGGACAGAGAGTGAGTAGAATAAAAATAAATAATGTCCCTCCGGAAATTGAGTCCAAGTGGATTACTTCGGCGATATGTTTTCATTTGAAAACAATAAATGTGTTAGAAACCACTGTTGTTCATAATAACAGCTGGACCGGAAAAAGCATTGAAATTTTGATCCAGATGGATCAAGATTCACTGGAAAAGTTGCCGAATGTGATTCACTTGGAAAATGGACAAAGCCTCTATGTGGTGGCGGAGGGTAAAAAACCGCTTTGCTACCTCTGTGGAAGCCAAGAACACCTAATTTCAAAGTGCGTTTTGGCACAAAAAAAGAAACAAGAACAGTTACAACCAAAACAAAAAATAAATAAAAAACAACCTTTGCTACCAACACCACCAAACCCACAAGTGATCATCAACAAAGTAAACCAAACGACATCACCATCAACACCAAGAAAAGAAAAAACACCACCACAATCAACTCCAACACCAAAACCAATTAGGGAAACAACACCACCACCAACATCAAAAGATAGACCAACACCAATACCAAGAACAACAACGAAGAAAACAAACATCAACGAAGAAAAAACAAATGCAAAACCTAAATCCCCAACAACACACACACCACACAATACAGGCATAGAACCTGATGCCTTGCCCTTACCCCCCTCTGATCTGTCGGACTTTTCGTCAAACGATGACAGTCCAGTGGAATGGCAGATAGCCACAGGGGGTAAGAGAAAAAGATTAAAAAAGACAAAACCAAGCACAAGCAAAGCAGGGAGGTACACAAACCCTGAAAGCCCCTTACAAAACCAAACTAACACCAACACCAACACCACAAAAACGCATACAATGCTCTCGGCCATAAACACAAAAGACATAAAATTAATGGAGTATATTGCATATCACACAAACATATGTGAAGATGACATGAAAACAAACAATCATCCAAGAACAACACCACCAGAACATATAAAAATATTACATTTGACACCAACACAGCACCACACACTCAAATCCCTCTATCCAAATGCGGTAGGGGGTTTCCAAAAATACCTCTCTAAAAAATTATACAAAGACTTACTCATAGACACTTCTAAGGAGGAACAGTGTAAAACTGTCGAAATGAGTAAGTAACCTTCTCTCTCGACTCTTTACACTTTTCGACTAAATTATGCTTAAAATAGGTTGTGTAAATGTACGTGGCTTGGCGTCAGCTTGGAAGCAAGGATATCTTCTAAATGACATCAGGTCACAGAACATAGAAATAATAGCTATCAGTGAAACCAGACTCAGTAACCCGCGGACCCTCAAGTCCATGTTTGGCGGACAATTCGACATTTATTTTTCTCCCTGTCTGCCAAACATGGGTGGTGGTGGTACCGCGGTGTTTTTTCGAAAGAGTCTGAACCTAAAAGTAAGGCCAATATTCCTAGACCCGGAGGGTAGGCTGGTTGTCGTGGACGTCGATGGTACAAACGGATGTGCTTTCCGTCTGATGGCAGTGTATGCACCGTCCTTAACGGGTCGGGCGGATTTCTTTAGACGTCTAGAGTTTTTCCTGGGAACGTCAAGACCTTTACTATTAGTAGGGGACTGGAACGCTACCTTGGACACGCATCTAGACTATGTGGGAATGGATAGGAGTAGAAGGGGATGTAAGTGCCTTAAAGACCTGCTCAGACGTTTCCATTTGTCTGACAGGTTCCGACTCGACTATCCGAACGTGCCAACGTGGACTTGGACAAACCGCGTCGGATCGTCGAGATCGTATCTAGATAGAGTTCTATGTAGGACAGCGGATAGAGTTAGTGTAGGATGTCCACAATTTAAAATAGTCAGCTACACGGATCACAAATTTGTGACGTGTACGCTCGACTTAGATAAAACACATAGGCAGAGTCCCGGTTACTGGAAACTGAACGCTTCGCTCTTAGCGCGGCAAGTTTACAGGAACCGGATTAACGAATTAATTAAGAGGGCGTTAACAGGAGCCATCGTTAACAACCGATGGTGGTTTGCCCTGAAAATAGCAATTAAATCGGAATCTATTAGGTTTAGTAAAGAACTAGCGATAGATCGAAATAGAATAGAGGGAGACTTAGTCAAGAAACTAGAAGAGGCACTTACAACTGGCAGCGCAACCAACGTTTTGGCAGCGAGGATGGCCCTCGACCAACACCTCAACGCCAAACACGAAGGTTGCGTCGTCAGAGCTAAAATGCGTGCCTTAAGGAACGAAGGGATCGAAGCTGCGCGAGAAGCCCGGGTGGCGGAGGCGCAACGCGGTGACAGAGCCACTATTCGGTCTCTAATTGATGAACAAGGATGCAGTTTACTCGAACCCGAAAGGATGTGTGGGGCCTTTCAACAGCACTTTGCTCGACTGTTTGGTGCGAGCGGTGGGTCGGAACGCAGGATGGACTTCAGTGCCTACCTGACTGGCCTGCCGCGGCTCACGGCGGGAGAAGCAGAGTGTTGTGAGGGTCCCATCACAGCTGCTGAAATAAGGGATGCTATGGCGGGCTGCGCGAGGGATAAGTCGCCTGGATTGGATGGTCTACCCTACGAGCTGTATTGCCAAATGCCAGACTTGTTTGGAGACCTCTTGGCATCAGTCTACTGCAACTGGCAACAAAACGGGAGAATTCCCAGTTTCGTGAGCCGAGGTGCAGTGACATTGCTGAAGAAAGACCCAAACAAGGGGAATTTTATAGATAATTTCAGGCCCATCACTCTGCTCAACGCAGATTTGAAAATTTTGGCCAAAGTAATAGCCGAGAGGTTGGCGCTTGTCATCGATAAACTGGTCGACAAGGCGCAAACATGCGCAGTGCCGGGCAGAAGCATCCATGACAACCTCCACCTCATGCGCTACATCATGGACAGGGTAGTTAAGGATCCTGGCATGGGTGGGGCGTTGATCAATTTAGATCAATCTAAAGCCTTCGATAGGGTGGACCATCGATACCTGGCGGCCGTCCTCAGGGCGGCTGGCTTTGGTCCCGTTTTCCGCGGTTGGATCGCTGCCTTGTATAGCGGCATCCGATCGGTAATTCGGGTGAACGGTCACCTGTCAAAACCTTTCGACATCAAGCGTTCGGTCCGTCAGGGATGTCCCCTGTCGGCGCTTCTGTATGTATTGACGCTCGAACCACTACTGCGGAAGCTGGCGACACTGAGGGGTATCCCACGGGAGCTGGGTTGCGGGACGAGCGTGTCTGCATATGCGGACGATGTCACCGTCATAGTGTCGAGCGAAAAGCACGTCGAGATGCTAAGCGAGACACTTAAAGAATACGAAACGGTGACAGGAGCAAAACTTAACCCGGAAAAGTCGGTGGGTTTGCTACTCGGCACCTGGAGAAGCAAGCCTATACCGTCCAACAGTGACTCCGTAGTGGGACGCTGGACGGACGGACCGGTTAAACTGCTCGGGGTCTGGTTCAATCCGGACCTCCAGATGGATAAGAACTGGGACGAAATCACCAGTAGAGTAATCAAACTCAGCCAAACATGGGCCGAGAGAAAGTTATCTCTAAAAGGTCGGGCGGAGGTGGCTAATGCGTATATCGCATCAGTCATTGATTACCGCCTGACCGTCGTACCTTGTCCCAATGCCACCATCACGAAACTAGAACGCATACTCTTCCGCTTTCTGTGGAAGGGTGGCGTTCCGATGGTGAGGCGATCCATTTGCTGTCAACAACCGTTACATGGAGGACTGGGGATGCCGTGGTTAATGATGCGCAGACATGCGCTGAGACTGCGGCATCTCTGGAACTTCATTGAAGACGGTGAACAGGTGTGGGCGCCGTTTGTGAGGCTCGCCTTCCCGCAGCTCGTCTCACTCACCGAACTGCAAACATGGATCAAAAAGAGACCGAAACTGGGCGATTGGCACCGCGAGTGTCGCCAAGCTCTACAACAGCTCTGCCGTCCGGGATCAAACTTGTGCAACTTACAAACGA
>NC_142940.1:58148015-58155515 GCF_046866305.1 Octopus bimaculoides
TTCTCAGGTCATACACGCACCGCATTTTAACACTTCGATATTGTGTTGAATTCATACACACACACACACACACACACACACACACACACACACAGATATATGTATATATTCATTTATCTTGAATATCCTTGCTAACTTTGAATACTTGTCTGCGTATGTTATATTTGGTATTCTTCTTCTCCTGGTCCATCACTCTTAAATTAGAGAGTTTGTTAAACAAGAACATCATTCTTCGAAAACATTTTTGTATACAGTCCAAGATGGGCGTACAATATCCTTCTTTAAACAATAGAGAATTTATTCTTTTCTCAAGCTACGAAAATTAAAGACTGTTTTAAAGATAATAATAATAATAATAATAATAATAATAATAATAATAATAATAATAATAATAATAATAATAACAACAACAACAATGCTAAATACAACCCAGCAGGACAACTGAAAAATAACACCAAAAAATTGGAATATCTACAATTTTCCTGTGAGTATTTTAAATTTCCCTCCCGGAGAAACACTCATGCAACCCAGCAGGATAAGCGAAAACGAATTCTCAAAGACTGGAATATCTACTATTTCCTGTATTTTAAATTTCCCTCAAAATATGTTACGAAAGTTATATGTCTAGAATTTTCGAACAAACAAACGATCAGCTTTAAAAACTTTAATACCGACAACTGTGAATACATATCATTTCCTTTTCTCCCTGAGTATTCGAAAGTGTAAACATCCTCTTTATTCTAAAAAATACCACAGTTTTCTCTGTTCGGTGAAACAAAAGATCATCTCTAGTGAATTTTAAAGCCTTAATATCTACAATTTTCTGTGAACATTTTACCCTGCTTCTCTATTCTTTTCTTTTGTTCCTGATTATGTGAAAATGTAAGCATCCTTTTCATTGCAAACACATTACAAACTAACATATCTAAAAAAATTTAGAAACTTTAATATCTACAATTATGTGTGAACATTTTATCTTCCTTTCTTCCTTGAATACCTGAATATGTAAACATGCTTTTTATTGTAACAACACAGTAGAATGCACAATTAAAAAAAAACAATTAAGAAGGTAAGCACCTAACAATAGATACAAACTGCACAATTACAGAAGCTGTAAACCACAGCGAAACTTATAAAAAGAAAAGAGAAATTTCAAAGAAAATAAAAGGAAAATAGTCCAGAAATTCAAAAATCAACGAGTTGAGCATCAGTACATATATCTGTATAATTAGTTTTTCTATCAGTAATTAAAAATAGAAGGTGAATTGGTTCTTTTCGAAACCGAGTTCAGTATACCTATTGGTCGCTTGTAGTAGAAAACACATTTGACCTCTGCTGACCCCAAGTGTGTGAGGCCGCTTTTGTTTCCTTATTGCACAGGAATGCCCATTGCTGGTCTCTTGACCATCGGCCGAATCGGTTTACAGACCTGAGGAATTTAATCTATTCACCATGCTGTCTGTCTTGTTTCTGACCTTAACCAGTTGAGCATGTCCCTTGGTGGCTGACAATATGTGCATCTCTGATCATAAGCAGAAGTATTGTGGGAGCATCATAACCATGCGTTCAGAGGAATTCTTTGTGGGTTGGATAATTCACCTCTGGAAACATGGGTGTTTCATTCAACATCCTTATACAACCCTTATTCAAGGATCTTTTGAGCGGGTTGAGCTACTCGACCTGAGTCAAAATTTTAACTGGACCTCACCTGCAAGATCATGCGCTGTTTATCTTGATATGAGATCACCATGTCGTGCACATATGGCTGTGATACATGTGTCTGATGTACCCTTACCTGACGGCTAGTGACGATGGGCATACTGCGCTTTGTATATTTTACCCCAGAGTCACGTTGATGGCATGCACGGCTCTCTCACTCACTTAATAATAATAATAATAATAATAATAATAATAATAATAATAATAATAATAATAATAATAATAATAATAATAATAATAATAATAATATAAGGATAATTTCAAGTTTTGGCACAAGGTCAGCAATTTCGGGGAAGGAGTATGTCGATTAGCTCAACCTCAGTCCTCAGCTTAATTTCATCGACCCCGAAAGTATGACAGGAAAAGTCAAACTCGGCGGAATTCGAACTCAAAACGTAAAGATGGACAAAATGCCGATAACGAGAATGATGATGATGATGATGATGAAGAGGAAGAGGAGGAGGGGCAGAAGGATGGCGATGATATTGAGAACGATGGTACTTGCATCGGGGAAAATTATAAATTGTGTAGACATTATTAATTCCGGTAACAATATTTCTTCAGTGACAGCAAATATATCCTTTGCAGCTGCCTGAAGTAAGATGCATTTCATATCAGCCGAACAAGAAGTTGGCGGAAAATTAAAATAAAAAAAAACATAGGCAAAAAAGTTATTGGTAAGGCATTTAGATTAGTTTGAAACAATTCATATAAGAAGTATGCATATTTTTAAGAGAACGTCTCTTAAAAAACAGCGTAGATCAAGGCAAGCTATGAGAAATGATCAAAGGACGATAAAAAGCAAATCGTAGCGTTCTGGTACTGAATTCTATTACCTTGTTAAATACTTTCGTATATGCTTGCATACTATAGGTAGTTCCTGAGGTTGATTGCAGATTAACCGGGAGAAAATTCACTGTAATATCAGCAATAATGTTTTATGCTGCATGTGATACCAGGATCACACATTGCAAACCAAAGTATATTATTGCAGCCATTAAGAAACTAATCTCTTCTTCGGCATTCTTCCTCGACGATACTAAAAGCATCGGTACGTATTGTACCTCAACTGATTATGCAAAGACGTTGGTGTCTTTGAAGTGATATGGGGAAAAAACGGAAGAAATTCGACGCTTTTTGTTTTTTGATGAATGAAGAGAAGTAGGCATAAAATTCTAAATACATAGGTATTTGCTTCCCGGTTGGGAAACAAAAGCTAAAACCTTAATGAAATTGCTTAGCAATTCAATATAAAAAGTGCAGTGATAATTTCAAAAGATTAAGAACTAATCACACAGGAAAATGTATTTTCATGTCCTACAGGAAATCTGATCGCTTTTTACAGTGAAGGTGACAGATATTGATTTGCTTCGGTTTTATTAAATCTCATCAGCGAAGTTTAAGCTTCTGAATCGTGTCTTTGTCTTTTGAAATTTAGGTGAAAGGGAAATTTGCCCAGTATAATTTGGATAAATCCTAAAAGAGAGCCTAAATGTGCTAGTGGTTTGATTTTCGCAACTTAAGATGGAGGCTGCGTACTGAATCATATACTTCCCAAACAACGATCTATGCATGCATGCATATATATATGCATGGCTTAGTGGTTAGAGCGTCGAGCTTACGATCGTGAGGTGGTGAGTTCGACTCAGTTGTAGAAATGAGTTGCGACATCACTGGTGCCAAGCTGTATCGGCCTCTTTGCCTTTCCCTTGGACCACATCGGTGGCATGGAGAGGGGAGGCTAACTTGATCATTCATGACCGAAGGGGGTTTCCCCTTCACACATACACGCACACACACACATACGCATATATATATATATATATATATATATATATATATATATGTATATAGATTGATAGATAGATAGATAGATAGACACCTGACGTCGTACTTAGCCTCGTGAAAGGGTAGGCTAAATAAGATGATAACGGGGGTAAGTTTATATGAAGTAGCAAACCACATAACTGCAATGAATACATATAACTTATAAGATCGCACACAAACTCAGAAACTGTTTATCAAAAACCCATGAGTAAGACTGGAACCTTACACTGAAACCCTTGGATTAATTTTCTCTTAATAGCTTACAGACTTAACGTCTTAAGATTTGTGTCTCCGAAAAAGCGAAATTTATTTGTTCTGTGCTCCACAAAGCTGATATGTGGTACACAGTTGATAAATTGGAACAATCGTTTCCTAAGGTCGATTTAATAAATTAGGGATAAAAACAGGATTTGGTCCATCATGTTTAAATTCACAGGTTATATATTTAAACTTGGACGGAGTTCGTTCCTTAAATGCGAAACTCAGACTTTAAAATTTCGGGTGCGTAGCGAGATACTTCATTAAAGCGCCACAGATATACACTGAAGAACATTGAGTCCCATTAATCTTAATCAACTTATCATTGTATCATTGGTCTTCTAGGTACTCGGCAGTTCGTATATCAAGGGCGACAACAGGTATGATATCAGGCATTGAACTTTAATTCTACAATCTGTATATCAATTAACTTCGTTGACCTCAAAATCCCTTCAACACTATCCATCTTTGATTAGTCCAAATGAATGTCACGCTGATTAATACCCTTTCATTCTTGAGCATTTAAAATCGCTTCATCATCTACTTCATTAATTGTCTTTAATTATATTAATTAGTTTAATCATCTTTTTACAAATATACATCGCTTCTGATTTAACCCCTCTTTTCACTCTTCCATTTCAACAATATTTTCAATTTCCTTCGCAAATTTATTAGTTGTCGCCCTTTCCAATTAATTCCCTTCATTCGTTTTCAACTTAATTTCACTTGATTCTTAATTAACTTTTCCTCTTGAACCATTTATTGTTGTCTTAATGCTTACTATTATGGCTGCACACACAAGCCCTGATCCATCAAAATGAGAAATTGTTTTCATATGCCATCCTGAATTTTCACTTTTTTGTTTTTTGATTTAGTTAGCGTCACATATTTCCGCTGCTTGATTACTCACTCTGGATATATCCGGTAAATCAGGGCAAGAACGGTGTTTCAGCTGAAAATCTGCTACGAAATTTCAGGCTTTGCACGAAGGTTAGAAGCGATTCTATATTTTGAATATTTTTCCTTCCGCGCGCAATTTTCAACGTAATCAAACACAAAAATAGGCGCAGGAGTGGCTGTGTGATAAGTTGCTTGCTTACCAACCACATGGTTCCGGGTTCAGTCCCATTGTGTGGCACCTTGCTTGGACAAGTGTCTTCTACTATAGCCTCGGCCCGACCAAAGCCTTGTGAGTGGATTTGGTAGACAGAAACTGAAAAAAGCCCGTCGTATATATGTATATATATATATATATATATATATATATATATATATATATATATATATATATATATATATATATATATATATATATATGTTTGTGTGTCTGTTTGTCCCCACAACATCGCTTGACAACCGGTGCTAGTGTGTTTACGTCCCCGTAACTTAGCGGTTCGACAAAAGAACACGATAGAATAAGTACTAGGCTTACAAAGAATAAGTTCTGGGGTCGATTTGCTCGACTAGAGGCGGTGCTCCAGCATGGCTGCAATCAAATGACTGATACAAGTAAAAGAGTAAAACACACTCATACGCGTACAGAGACTCATACAAAACTTTGTAATTAAGAAGTCTGCATTGTAAACATATGAACTCAGGTTCAATCACATTGCACGGTAGCCTGGAGAACTATCTGCTACTGCAAACCTCAGTAAATAAATGCCATTTGAGTGAAATTGGGAGAGGAAAACTTTCTGGACGTCCATCGGATATATATAGCCGAGAATTACCGTTGGAACAAACGTTATTTTTTCGTATTTTACAAATATTTTCCTTTTATTTTTCCACATTTTTAATTCTCTCTCTCTCTCTCTCTCTCTCTCTTACATAAACTTTCTCTTTCTTTTGTTACTTCCTTCAGGAAACGTGTCAAAAAGAAGAAACTTCAGATTGTTTTCTGTTCACTCTTTTGCGTTATAAAGCTTCAACGTACGTTTCTTTGGAAATTTTTCACTTCTATTTCCTCGCTTTTCATGTGCTTCCGCTTGACTCTTTCCGCGTTGCATATTTTGTGTTTGTTTTATCCTTGTCTTTTACCGTTGTCATGCTATTTTTGCAATAATCTATCAATATATATATATATATATGTGTGTGTGTGTGTGTGTGTGTGTGTGTGTGTGTGTGTGTGTGTGTGTGTGTTTGTGCGTGTATATGTGTTTGTGTGTGAGTGTCAATACGCAGACACATACACAAACTACTAGACTTAAATAAATTCATATTGAGTAACATGGATGACAAGTTGACACACCAAGAGACAACAGTTCACTTCATCTTCGCAAGAGTTATTCACCGAAATATCAGTAATGTACAAACCTTACACCAAATATTTTCCACCCTTTTCTCTACATATGTGTAGCTCGGTAAGATATCAACAGGAAACATGTGACATCTAGAATCGTTTCCGTGGTAAATATATACAAAGAAAGAGTACCCGTGTATGCGTTTCGTCGTTATTACGTAAAACAGACATTTTTTCCCCTACTGAAAGGACTAAGTTGACGCCCATCATATGTCAATTCCTGTTTTGACGAAACATTCAAAACTGATGAATTATATAAACGTGCGTAAGAAAGGCTAAATAAATATTTTTTGTCGTTCAAGGATTCACTAATACATTTGATGGACTGTAAATTCATAATTATGTTATTCTATCGAAATTATTCTCAGTTTGCTTATATATTTCATTAAAACATTGATTTCAAGAGAATAACATTACCAGAGATAATCCTTATTATATCGTTATCTACGTTAACGTCACACACCCCCATTTACGTAAGCACTCCCCATCCCCGCCGCCACTTCTTCCTATTCATCATTGCTACTCTTACCCAATTTTCCCACATTATTTTCTATGTAATTCTTCGATGGAACCAAAATTTCTAATACACAAAAGATAAATCACTTTATATTCGAAACATTCCTTTCATTAATTGTATTCTTGAAAATCGCATTCACAAATACAGACAAACACACACTCACACACACACAAACACACACTCACACACACACAAACACACACACGTATGTACAAAGCGATATAAATACACACTCATAGAGACCGAAAGAGAGAAGTGTCACTACAATCTAGACATTCATTACTGACACACACACACATATACATATGTATGTATATATATATATATATATATATATATATATATATATATATATATATATATATATATATATATATATATATATATATATATATATATATATATATATATGTATATATATATATATATATATATATATATATATACATATATATATATATATATATATATATATATACATGTACATATATCTATATCGGCATATATGGGTCTATATTATATAATTTCCGAGGTGCCAGTTCACATTATATATTCCTGTATGTATCACTAACTATAACTCACCCTCTGTATTACTATCTCTCTCTTCCACTCAAGAAACCCACTCATACATACATATATAGATGAGTGTATATATATATATATATATATATATGTATATATATATATATATATATATATATATATATATATATATATATATATATATATATATATATATATATATATATATATATATATATATATATATGATTCCGTGTGTCATAACGGGTGTGCTTCTAAGCTATTTCTATGTATTTGTGTGTGCCTCTATCTGTATTTATAGCTGCGTAAGAAATACAGTAAATATTATCAATCATGT
>NC_142940.1:58168015-58200515 GCF_046866305.1 Octopus bimaculoides
ATATATATATATATATATATATATATATATATATATATATATATATATATATATATATGGATGTATGTATGCATATATATACATATACATATACATATATATTTATATATATATATACATTCATATATATATACATATATAGATATTTATATATATATATATATATGAGTGTATGTTTCTGTGTGTTGTGTCTGTGTTTCTGTATGTATATGTAAATATATCGACCATCTATATTTCACAAGGTCTCAGATTTTATTGCAGTACAAATTTTAAGTCTCAATCATTTAGTTTCCAACGTATGACTCATTTCGTCGTGAATTTTATTCATCTTTTAAAACCTAGAGTACGGGTGAACTATAATTCTCTGTAAGTAAACAATTTATGCACCTTATCTCTTTGTGTAGTCTTCCTACCGTCTGTTCACATAAACTTAACAAACACTAGTATGTGTGTGTGTGTGTGTGTGTGTGTGTGTGTGTGTGTGTGTGTGTGTGTATGTGTGTGTGTGTGTATGTGTGTGTGTGAATATATATATATATATATATATATATACACATGCATACACACATATATATATATATGTGTGTATATATATACATATATGTATATATATATATATATATATATATATATATATATATATATATATATATACATATACTTATGTCGTCTGGACTACTGCTCCCAACTATGGTCCCCACAGAGTGTAAATCTAATTGCGTAACAAGAGGCGATGGAACACCACTACACAAAAAGAGAGACTCAGGGAAACACACGGTCAAGTGGGAGAGGTTGAAGGAACTGGGGCTATACTCCCTGGAGTGGAGGTGTAAGAGATATCCCGTGCTAATCATATGGAAAATAATAGGGTCTAGCACTAAATTTTGGAAACGAAATCTACAACAATCCTTGAACTGGTCGGCACGGCACAATACGAATTGTCCCCTTATCTCCATTGAGGATAGAAACTCAATGTTTTAATAGCTTGGGATTCAAGGGACAACAGCTTTTTAATGTCCTACTACAACATCAGGAATCTGTAAAGTGTAGACATGGAAGCCTTCAAAAAATATCTAGACAGTTTTATCTGCAATACCGGAAAAAAACAATCATCGCGGCAGAAGTCTAAAAGAAGAGTGGCAACGTCCAACTCGCTATTTGCCCAGAAGCAATACTGGAAAAGTCCCAGGATGCAGTAAAGTGGCTGAAACACAAGATAAAAGATAAAAGAAAAAGTATATATATATATATATATATATATATATATATATATATATATATATATATATATATATATATATATATATATGTATATATATATATATATATATATATATATATATATATATGTATATATATATATATATATATATATATATAATATATATATATATATATATATATATATATATATATATATATATATATATATATATATATATAATATATATATATATATATATATATATATATATATATATATATATATATATATATATATACATATATATCGGGTTTCTCTCACGCAAGGGTTTGTTAGAACGGACGGTATTAATGCTTTAGCGTCAGCTATCAAGTGGTACAGGTATTCATAATGTCAAAAATCAACGACAAGAACAATAAAAGTAAGTTTGTCAAATTTAACGATGCACCAAAATATGCCAAAAAAAAAAAAACAATTTTAGTTACATACATAATTCACAAACGGTGAATTAGGATAAGTTAAGTGGAGCCTCATAACAATCATTAAATCTACTGACAAAAAAAAGAAAAGTTGGAAACGCACGTGGTATAATCTTTCAAGCACTAACCTGGACGTAAGAAGGTAGATACATAAGCTATACTTCTTTCTACTTAACACTAATCTTCAGCCTTACTATAATTGTAATTCAATATGTAATAAGTATACCGTTAAGCTCCCCAACACCACCACCACCACTCCAAGCAATGCCGACAACATTCCGGGCAATAACAAGTTTTAAACTCCATAAAATTTAGCTGTCTGATAACCTAGGCCGTAATCTAACGGTTCCCCCTCTCTCTCTCAGTGCACACACACACACACAGTTGTATGTGTGTATATATATACAATTACGAAATATCCCGAGTCTTACTCCCAGTATGATACATCCTCTGTTCGACTCGAATCCTGATAACATAAGCAACAACAAGGTCTAAGTAACGTTAGCCTGTCTTGTGGCCACTCTCACAATATCCAAAGATTGGTTCCTTGCACAAATACTTGCACCTCCGATGTTCATTCAGAAACCACTTATGACTACATTTCTGTAACAATATGGTCAATATGAAACTTACTAGAGTTCCAGACAATATCGATAAGCACCTGTAATAGTTGAAATATTTATTCTAGTATAACTCATGTTTATTAAGTATATTATAAGGCCGTATTCTTAATAGTGACAGATATATTCAAATACTCCTGCAGCAACTTAACTATTAACGGCATATAAGCTCACTGAGAGATCTTTGCTTTTGGCTCACTTTGTCTATTTCAAGTAACTATATTAATTTTATTCATATTCATTTATCCAAAATTTGTTGCGCTCAGCTAACAGCTTAATAATAATGTACTATTTTCTTCATGTGACAAAAAGGTAATATTTACTACTTAAAAGCCTTTAAAACGAGAACAGATTTCATGGACAACGCAAGCATTCCTCAGTGTTTTGAGGTTAATGACCACTTGTAGAAATTATGGGTGGACGTCACATGGAAAGAAATAAATTGCAAAGGTGCGAAGAGAAAAAAACGAAGGTGTTTAGAGTTATTACAATGTATATTATTGTTGCATATTGTTGTACAGCATTTTATTGAGTTCCGTATCGTTATATCGCTGAAGATGGTATTCTGTACTACAAGGATATTGTCGCATATCAATTATAGAAGACGTAGAAAGGCATTTTATGGCAATAAAAAACGTTGCCGAACAATTTAATGTACATGATGCCGACAGTTATAAACAGGATTAGTCAAGCGCACAAATTCGCCATGGTATAAATCCCCACATACAATAAGACATACGTGTTCGTGTGTATGGATGTATTGTGTGAAGCGTTTATGTACATACACACACTTACGCATATATATGTATATATATAAATGTACGTATACGTGTATATATGCTTACACATGTCTAATCTATCTACCTACCTATCCATCTATCTAACTATACACATGCACACACATATGCGCATGTATATATAAATATATATACACCGTTCATTGAGTTTGACCGTCAATACAATAAATGTAATGATTGAAAGAAGGGAAGACAACCCCTATGAACATTAGGCATCTTAGGTCTTAGTGTGAAGCACTTGAATCAAATCAATGAAAATCATATCTCTAGATTTTCCGTTAACAATTTTCAGTCATCAAACTGAAGCATTCCAACAATCCGGCAGGCTTTGCTCCCTTTAAGAAACTGTAAGTAATGCGAGTCTCAACGAATTTGTTAATCCAATTACGACGCCAGCCTTTCAAAGGCCAGTAATTTTGTGCTTTATAAATAGAGAAAGATGAAAATAAATAAGTGTTAGAATAAAATTAACAATGTGGTTAATATGAACGATTTACCCCTTGAAATAGGTGTCTTGACACAGCCGCGGTCCATTAAGTGTAATCCGCCAAAGAATAAAACAGAAGATAGAAAATGTAACTGACAGCTCATTAGGGAGAAACGTGTACATATATATATATATATATATATATATATATATATATATATATATATATATATATGAATATGTGTGGATATATATACATATATATATATATAGATATTATATATGTTTATATATATATGTATGTATACATATATATGTATATATATATATATATATATATATATATATATAATATATATATATATATATATATATATATATATATATATATATATATATATGTATATATATATATGTGTATATATATATATCTTCTATATATCTTCTATATATAATATATATATATATATATATATATATGTATATATATATATATATATATATATATGTCTATATATATATATATATATATATATATATAAATATATATGTATATATATATATATGTATATATATATATATATATATATATATATATATATATATATATGTATATATATATATGTATATATATATATATATATATATATATATGTATATATATATATATGTATATATATATATATGTATATATATATATATATATATATATATATATATATATATATATATATATATATATATATATATATATATATATATATATATATATATATATATATATATATATATATATGTATATATATATATATATATATATATATATATATATATATATATATATATATATATATATATATATATATATATATATATATATATGTATGTATATATATATATATATATTATTTACTCGGTAGGCTGCTTTCATCTTTTTTATTGTTGCTGCTTTTAGTGTTAATGAACTGCGGCTATATAGCATGTGTGTGCTTGGTGCATTTGATTGTTGCGTGCAGTATACGTTTCTCTCTCTCTCTCTCTCTCTCTCTCTATATATATATATATATATATATATATATATATATATGCATGTATGTATGTATGTATGTATGTATGTATATGAATAGACAAATAGAAGACAGAAAAATGAATTCATATATATATATATATATATATATATATATATATATATATATATATATATATAGATATATAAGAATTCATTTCTCTCTCTCTCTCTCTCTTTCTCTCTTCACACACACGCATAATTAAATAGATAGACAGATAGATAAATAGACAGAAATATAGATAGTTAGATACATACATTGACTGATGGATAGATAGACAGATAGATAATTACGTCTGCGCTCGCGCGTATGTTTCTTTGATAACTAAAAATACAAAGCCATGTTATTGTATGTCTTGTGTTACCAGCTTTAGACGACTGTACTCATTACTGGTTTTCCAGAAATAATAATGAATTACTCCCACGAAGCTACTAAAGAAATAACTTGTAAGTGTAACAACAAATGATCGTCATGAAATTACTAGGCAGACGAATATAACGTTGTGTATACGTTATATGCCATGTCACATCAAAATGGAAACAAGTCTAGTTAGAATATTTCTCTTTCCTATCAAAACGCATTTACCGAAGAGACCAAATAATACAACGTCACATAACTTTAGCGTGAAAATCAATCGAAGGAAGATTTTTTTCCCCTTCTATTTGTTTCCTTTTTCTTGGCAGTTTTTCCGAACAGCTTAATATTGTACTGGTTGTGCATGCGTGTGATAAATGCAAGTGCAGACATAGCTATGTGGTAAGAAGCTTGTTTCCAAGTCGCATGGTTTCCGCTTCAGTCCCACTGCGTGGCACCTTGGCCAAGTGTCTTTTTACTATTATCCTCGGGCCGAACAAAGCTTTGTGAATGGATTTGGTAGACAGGAAGTGAAACAACTGAATGCGGCGAGCTGGCAGAAACGCTAGCGCGCCGGGTGAAATGCTTGACCGCATTTCGTCTGCCGTTACGTTCAAAACCAAAAGAAAAAAAAAAAAAGACACAACAGGCAGTTGTACGAACTAAACATTTTTTTTCAATTTGAGGTACAACATCAGATCGCGTCTGACAAGCTCAGCAGTAAATAATAACGTCGATGACAATAATAATAATAATAATAATAATAATAATAATAATAATAATAATAATAAGAGCACCACAGCAAACCACAGCACATACCCAAGGCGCACAGAGCTGCGCTCAGTAGTGAAGTGAAAGCACGTTATAAAAATAAAACTACTGAACCATGATAATGATAATAATAATAATAATAATAATAATAATAATAATAATAATAATAATAATAATAATAATAATAATAATAATAAGAAGAAGAAGAAGAAGAAGAAGAAGAAGAAGAAGAAGGAGAAGAAGAAGAAGAAGAAAGAAAATATTCATGTTAGAAATTCGCAGCATTGAACACTCAGGTCCTTCATCTTTGTTTTCTTCTCCCTCTAACTGAAGAGTTCCTGACTCAACAGTGTGATTGTTAGATGAAACGATGTTATCTCCTATACACAGCGAATAATGCAATACACAATTACGATGTCATATATTCCTTAATTTTCTTCCCTACGACTAAGCAGAAGCGTAATACTTGTTCTAACGGGAAATATCTGATATGCTAACCATTTTTAATAATGCCTTAGTCTTTTCGTCTCGCAAAGTTGTATCTTTGGTGAAAATCAACAGCGGCAATTTACGAATATAATAATAACACACTAAATTCTGTTGGACATAGCAAGAAAACAATTCTTTCTGTAAGAGATTTAGATAACTGTCAATGGATACAATCTTTGCACTATATTGTTTTGTTATCAAGTCACGAGATCCCACATATGTTCGAGTCTGCTGTAGGAAACTGGGGACTCTTTGAACAGGTTATTGGCAATTATAACCGTGAGAATTTCAGAATGTTGCTGTATGCAGCGAAAGAATGCTGAATGTATGTTTGTTTGAGTGCACGCATTCGCATATGCATGACTTCAAGCAATCACCTGTATACTTATGTATAACTATTTATATACGAATTCAGTTACGTTTTGATAATTGGCGTTTTAAATAAGGTCTTCACAGGGCCACCCACCCAGTGGTAATCACGGACTTAAAGAGAAAAAATGAGTACAAATATTTTTCAGTGAAATGTACTGTTGTCCTCTTTTTGTCCTTTGCACAACCAGTTACTCTTTGGATTTTGATAATCTCTCAAATTGTATTTTTCTTCCCTATCATGTATTAAAGCTATACTGATTCCAGTGTTCAACTGTTCAACTGGTACATAATTTACCAACCTGAAAAGGATGAGAGGCAAAGTCCACCTCGGCGGATTTTTAGCTCAGATCATATCTGTTTGACAGTTGTATTTTCTGAGTTATTTGTTTTCTCCAGTTCGCAGTAATGTGTGAAATTAAGTATTTCGTTGAAACAACTTTTCTTTAGTGTTCATCAATCTCTTCTTAAGCATGTTATTATAGAAAGCATCTATCTTGTGACGACATAAGGATATTCTGGAGATTCATTTAACGACGTTGCTGAATAGGTTATTCAAGTTGATAAGAGCGGTTTTAGAAATGTTGACAATATACTCGGATGTTTATCTTCGTTTTCTGCGATGCTTGTATCTGTCTGTAGCGAAATCTAATGTAGCATACGAGAATGGTACGATGTTTGATTATGTTACAATTCCGATGTTTAGTCACCATTCCTTGAAACTACTAAGCTTGTCTCTAGGTTTGGTCTCAATCTAATGTACCTTAGTAAGGTAGCGAGGTGGCAGAAAGGATACGCGCTGGACAAAAGGCTTAGCGGCATTTTGTCTGTCTTTACGTTCTGAGTTCAAATTCCGCCGAGGTCTACTTTGCGTTTCAACCAATCGGAGTCGATAAACTAAGTACCAGTTGCGTACTAGGGTCGATCTAATCGATTCGCATATACAAACACACACCCAGAGGAGAAACTAAGATAAATGGAAATTTATATTATTTGTCACTACGTAACTTCCCTAACATGGTCAAATGGAACCCAGCAGCAGGTATTCCAGATTTCTCATCGCACTTCAATTTTTTACTCGTTTGGGTAACCGAGAGCGAGAATCAGAAGCGCAGCATTTAACGAATTTTCGGTTTCTATAAAATAAATACAATCTACTTTCATGTGTTAGGTACATATACATTAGTATGTATGTAAATACGGACATTCAAACATACATGCGTATAGCATATATTAATACAATTATATATATATTTGTGAATGTGAGCATATTTGTGTGTGTGTGTGTATGCAGTGAGAGAAAGAGAATAACTGAATTAAAACAATCGATACTATATACATGAAAATAAAAACATGGCAGTATAATATACGCTTATTTTAATACACATCTACCTTGAGATGTTTTTAATTCACTTAAAGTTATGTTATATAATATTAATAAATATTTCTCCAAACTCTAACTTCGGTACTTTCTGCTTAAAAGATGCATTCTTTTAGTCTGTATGGGGGGGAAATATTTTCGCAAGCACGAGCAAGCATACTGACACAACCATACATAACCGCACAAACATACGCATACTTGTGTGTCAGTGTGTGTGCGTATATATATATATATGTATATATATATATATATATATATATATATATATATATATATATATATATATATATATATATATATATATATATATATATATATATATATATAGACATATTTCTGTATGTGCATATGTATAAATGCATGGATGTATGTTTATGTGTATATAGATGCATACATGTAAACATTAGATACTCAACTGTCCTCTCTATAGTATTATGTTTGTTCGGTAAACAAGAAATGAACAAATATATCTGTTGCTATTTTTCGCACTGAAATTGTTGTTTACAACAAACCGTTGTTACAACATTTCAAAATATTTTTTTCTTCGTTCGGCTTTCATAATTTAAAAAAAAAAAACGATATTTTTTCTTCCTCCTTATCTATCTATCTAATAATCTGCTAATTTCTTTTTTTCGTTTTCTCTTTCGCATTTAGTTTTCAGACGTAATTCTTATCAATACATCGATTTAACAGAGGATATATTGTTTTGTTTATTTGTTTGTTTTCTACTTTCATTATACATTAGCGGAAGTCAACAAAACAATGCCAAATGTAGAACAGACGAAAATAAAATCTGCCCAGTTAAATTGCTCTAAGGAAGTATTCTCTCTCAGACATTCAGACATGTATGTGTGAGTCCGAGTACGGCGTTTTTAGTAGAATTTATTTTACAGCGCGAAACTGTCAGCTTATTCTGACTTAAATGTTAGTCTGTAGAAAGGAGTGCTATCGATTACTGCATGTATGTATGTATGTATGTATGTATGTATGTATGTATGTATGTATGGATGTACGTACGTACGTATGTATGTATGTATATTTGTATTTATATACATATATCACCGTGCGTGTGTTTATTATATATATGTGTGTATGTATGTGTCTATCTATCTCTGTGGAGGCGCAATGGCCCAGTGGTTAGGGCAGCGGACTCGCGGTTTCGATTCCAAGACCGGGCGTTGTGAGTGCTTATTGAGCGGAAACACCTAAAGCTCCACGAGGCTCCGGCAGGGGATGGTGGCCCACCCTGATGTATTCTTTCACCACAACTTTCTCTCACTCTTACTTCCTGTTTCTGTGGTGCCTGTAATTGAAAGGGTCAGCCTTGTCACACTCTGTGTCACGCTGAATCTCCTTGAGAACTACGTTGAGGGTACACGTGTCTGTGGAGTGCTCAGCCACTTGCACGTTAATTTCACGAGCAGTCTGTTCCGTTGATCGGATCAACTGGAACATTCGACATCGTAAGCGATGCAGTGCCAACAACAATGCATGGGCAATTTTAACTACGTAAGTATGCTTGAGGTGTGTATGTGCCTGAACATATGAATGAGTCAATGCTTACATTTTGCCATATTTGGAAGTGCTTCGTGTGTCTACGTGTATGAATGCATTTGCAAAGCTGTAATTATGCAGGTGTGCCTGTGTGTACGCCTGATGCCCAATAACTTACACATATATCTAAATGTGCGTATGGAGTTTATTATTTTGCGGCCATGCCGGAGCACCGCCTGAAATAATTTTAGTCCCACTAATCGACCCGGTTACATATTTTTCTTTTAAAATTTGGTACTTATTTTGTTGGACTCTTTTACCGAACAGGAGGGGAAGTACACAAACACCGGTTGTCAAAAAGATGCAAAGACTCACAAATGTATATATACGCCGAAATTCTTTCAGTTTCCATCTACCAAATTTATTCACAAGGGTTTGGTCGGCCCGGGGACATAATACAAGATATTTGCTCACGATACCAGACTGTGGGCCTGAAATCTAAACTATGTGGTTGGTAATCAAATTTTGTACCACAGAGCCACACTTGCGTCTATCCCTAAATTTGCATTCATCCCATCTATCTATCTATCTATCTATCTATGTACCTATATACATATTTATATCTGTCTGTCTGTCTGTCTGTCTGTATCTCTCTCTCTCTCTCTCTCTCTCTCTATATATATATATATATATATATATATATATATATATATATCTGTCTGCCTGTTTATCTCTCTCTCTCTATCTATCTGTGTGTATGTGTGTGTATCAGTGGTGTTTCTGCAAGTAAGTCTATATGAATATATATGCACAAACGATTGCATTTCTGTATGAATGCATTCGTGTCTATTTGTTTCATGTCTATTATCATACATAAAATTTCTTAGGGTATTTTCATGTGTATGTGTTACCATATACCATATGTGTATGTGTTACCATATACCATATGCATGTGTTATTGCACAGCGTTTTTAACAGTGAAAGTGGGCGTATTGTGGGCGCGCCTCTGTATGTGGTTTGTGTGTGTATCTGTATGTGATAGTATAAGTCTGTGCATGCGTGCATGCGTATTAGGAAATGTATGTGTGTGCGCGTGAGGGGGCGTGTCATACATCAGATTGCGTGTGTTAATTTACTAATAGCAACAGCAGCAACAGAAACAGTAGGGCATACAAACTGTAGTAGTATTAGTAGTAGTAGTAGTAGTAGTAGTAGTATGTTGGTGACGGTGGTAGCCGCGGTGGTTATAATGGTGGTGGTGGTGCAGTAGCGGTGGAGTCATATGCTGCTGCTGCAACACCAGAAGCAGCATCAGTAGTAGTAGTAGTAGTAGTAGTAGTAGTAGTAGTAGTAGTAGTAGTAGTAGTAGTAAGCTGAGTTAGTAGTAGTTAGTAGATGCAGTTTTTGGATTACAGCAATTATAGTAGTTTACTCTTACGATTTTCGTCTCACGCGCTCCCAAAGTCAAATGGTCTAGTGGTTAAGACGTTGGTACTCACGGTCGCATGATCGCAGGTTCGATTTCTGCAACGAGCACACGAAGTCCACTCCATTTCTGGACTTACTCATTTGAAACGCATACGTGTCCAGTGCTATCAGAACCCTTTTCACACCCTCCCTCACATTGTCAGAGGCTGGATATTCCATTAGGGCATCAATGACGTAGTCAAAAAGGGGTTATGTTTAGTCTCCTTACGTGTACTATTACATCTTAAAGCTATCAACGAAAACATGGTAAATGTTATGACGTCACGCTATCGTGTGTTTCCGAATACGTTAAAACTCAAACGCATATAAGTGCAATGGCGTGTTTCAGATTCTAATATAACTATGATTATGACAAAGGATATACGTAAAAATGAGCGTAGGATGTGGTTTCGAATATGATTCTGAATTTGAATGTGACAATAAAAATGTAAACCTTCTAATCGTGGGTACGGCTTGAATATGAGGGTTTAATTGTAGGTGTAAATCTAGTTTTGAAAGAAAAATATGTATATGGAATTGTGAGAAAGTCTGGTGACGTTACAACGGGCATAAGTTTGAGAGCTTGCGTAGGTATTTATATACACGTCGGTCTAAATTTCATCAAAATGTTGAGGAAATGGAAGATGCTTACCGATGTTGAAAGGAGTTTGACACGAAATGGTCGGGAAGTTGAACAGATAGCTTGTGAATCTCGGAGCACAAATGCAGAGAACAGAGGAAAGAAGCTTGCAAAAGCATTCCGGTTGAGGTTTTGATTCTTGCTTGAAAATCCAGGAATTAACCATTTTATGGATTTAAAGAGTTGAGTGTATTTAAATGAGAGCGCAGTTGTGGATATAACTATCAGTGCCACAAGAATATGTGTCCTAATATGGAGGCTTTGAACTTCGAATTAAACATGAATATAAACATATGAAAACTTGTTTGAGCCAAAGAAAGAGTTGTAACCTGTTGATCCTATGCGAGCGTATATATATATATATATATATATATATATAGAGAGAGAGAGAGAGAGAGAGACAGAGAGAGAGATAGGTAGATAGATTGATTGATAGATACATAGATATATAAATATCGACCCCAGGACTTGTTCCATCGTTAAATGGGAGAGTTACAAATGGAAATATCTGAGGAGGTTTATCTATCTATCTATCTATCTATCTATTTATCTATCTATCTATATATCTATCTATCTATCTCAGTCTCTATCTACCTATCATACCATTCTCATCTAGGCCCCCCCCTCTCCCAACAGCAGTATATATTCGCAGCTATAAGGATACACATAAATTCATACGAGCGCGTGATTATTTTTCCCCCTCCTCAAAGATATATATTTATGTATGTAGCTAGTTTAGGTAAGTTAGTATGTATTTCGACACACACACACACACACACACACACACACACATACATACACACACACACACACATATATATGAATGTATGTGTAAGTGTGCGTATATGGTCTCCCTCCTACTCCCATCTACTCACCATTTATTGCACTAACTCTCACCTCTCCTACTCTATAATCAGTCAAAAGCTATCGCAGCAATTTTTCATCACAATGAATCATTCTCGCTCTCACACCACGCCTCCCCCTCCAACACTTTACTCCCTATTTACCTCTCCAGCTTTCACGCACACCTTCCATCAGCGCTCACCATCTCTCACACACTCACCAAATTGTCCCTTATACATATTCCATATAATTATTCATAGTGTTATCAGGGGTTTATGTAAAATAAAGAAAAAATGGTTGGTGTTGGAGAAATGGAGGCATTAACAAACTACACCGAATATATCCATCAACTGTGGCATAGCAGTTACTTCTTAAATTAATTTTCAGGTGTATGCAGACACGCACGCACGCACACACACACACACACACACACACACACACACACACACACACACACACACACACACACACACACACAGAGGCACATAAGCAGAAACACAATCGCATGAACACAATAAATATTTATGTGTATATATTTATAAAATGATATACATACTGTTTTTCACTCGTTTACTTGTTTCAGTCATTTCACTGCGGCCATGCTATAGCACTGCCTTTCGTCGGGGAAAGCGATCTCAGGACTGATTCTTTGTAAGCCTAGTGCTCATTCTGTCGATCTCTCTTGCCGAACCGCTACGTTACAGGGACGTAAGCACACTGCCATCAGTTGTCAAGTGATGTTGGGTGGGGGACAAACACAGACACACAAAAATATGCACGCACACTCACACACACACACTCACACACATATATACATATATACGACGGGCTTCTTTTAGTTTCCGTCTACCAAATCGTCTCACAACGCTTTGGTCAGCCCGAGGGTATAGTTAAGACACCTGCTCATAAAAGACCCGCGTTAGACTCCTCACTCGTATTATTATCGAACGGAGAGTTTAAATACGGTCCTTCCGCAGCGCTATCGGCCACCTTGGGTCTTCTGGATACCAATACTTCTCATATATATATATATACACATATATATGCAACACATGGTATAATTATAAACAGGGCAAATTTTAACCATTTCTCCACAAACTAAAAAAAAAAAAAACGATGAACATCTTTAATCGAACTTCCAACCTTATTTGGTTCTCATCATAGGCGTCTCAATCATTCTGACAGTATCCAAAGAAGCAATCGGCCAAACTGTTTATAAACTCAACAAATGCATTAGTTACACTATGAAGGAGTCTTTAATTTGCATAACGAAAGTGTTATATACACACACACACACACACACACACACACACACATACATATATATATATATATATATATATATATATATATATATATATATACACAGATAGATAGATAGATAGATAGATATGTCTGTGTGTGTGTGTATATATGTATATACATATATGTATATATATCTTTATATATGTATGTATATATATATATATATATATATATATATATACATGCATATATATATATGCATGTATATACATGCATATATATATATGCATGTATATATATATACATGCATATATACATGCATATATACATGCATATATATATATACATGCATATATATATATATATATATATACATGCATATATATATGCATGTATGCATATATATATATATGCATATATATATATATGCATATATATATATGCATGCATATATATATATATATATATATATATATATATATATATATATATGCATGCACACATATACATGCATATATACGTATGTATGTGTGTGTGTGTGTGTGTGTGTGTGTGTGTGTGTGTGTCTATGTATTATATAAAGATAAATATATTTGCATACACACATACACCATCACAACAGATATTTACATAGATTACGTTACTTCGCGTTCTGCAGCTACGTGTTCAATACGCCCCTATATCAGTTGCGCCAGATGTTCTTGTAGGTATTTACATTTATCAGTTCTTACATATCTACGCACACTCTTTGGCTGCTATCTTTGAGACAATATTTCCAACTCTCACAGGAATTTACCAGATTTTGTTGGGAAATCTAGATGTAACTCCGCGATAATGAACGGAAATAGAAATCCGGAAACTTTGGAGGAAAGAGAAGAGAATCAAGAGAACCTATGAAGAGAGAGTGAAAGTTGCAGTTGAGTAGTAATTGTATATGAGTGTTAGTGTGAGGATCAAATACGTTTTCTGTCACCTGAAATCCTATTTTCCTTCTTTACTGTTTCCTAAATTTCTCTCACTCTCGCTCAAACACCAAACACTCATCTTTCAATAATATGTGTCCATAAAGATATATGCATATATTACGTATGCATGCATATATGTATGTATGAATGTATGTATGTATGTATATGTGTGTGTGTGTGTGTTTGTGTGTATGCGTTAAGCGAACTACAACGCTCTTATATATATTTATATTTATATACATATATAAGTGTTTAATATGATTTAAATTAATTAATTAATTATGCAT
The DNA here is from genome assembly GCF_046866305.1 of Octopus bimaculoides. Lineage (NCBI taxonomy): Eukaryota > Metazoa > Mollusca > Cephalopoda > Octopoda > Octopodidae > Octopus > Octopus bimaculoides. Next base: position 58,182,915 of record NC_142940.1, read on the forward strand.
TTTTATATCATAATTATTAAGCGATTTTATGGCTGGTTATATTTGTTCTTTAAATTTCAACCGTGGAAGCAGCTGTAGATCTTCAGAAGGAAATTATGAAATAACAATGAAATCATTACTTTTCATGTTTTTTAAAAACTAATTGCCTCTTTTAGCCTAATTATCCCGATGGAGTTTCAGTCACATCAAGGTGACATACTACGTATGCCACTTTCATATGATTTGTATCTATATGCATGTATACGTATATACATATGTGTATGTATATATATGTCTTTGCGGGTGTTATAGAGTTGGATATGTATTAATACAAGCATATCGATAAATACACCATATACAAATCTTATAATTCAACGAGCTGGCAGAAACATTGGCACGCCAGGCGAAATGCATAGCGCTATTTCGTCTGTCTTTGCGTTCTGAGTTCAATTTCTACCGAGGTCGACTTTGCATTTCATCCTTTCGGGTTCGATAAATTAAGTACCCGTTGCGTACTGGTGTCGATCTAATCGACTGGCCTTCGCCTCCAAAAGTTTCTGCCTAGAGTAGAAAAGAATAGACAAACCATATGCAGAGAGTTTAACTATATAAATGGACCTGTTATTATTGCAAATTTTTATTTAAAATACAATTAAAGAGTGAGGACAAGGTTTCAAATACCATGGAATTTAGAATTTGAATTCTTACACGTAATTTAACGTGAATTATAAGGAGTTCCGGACCAACAGTGCCTAGAACAGCGGTGTTATAACCATACCGTGTATATATTTCGCGTGAAATTTTCCTGGTATATATTTACAGTAATTTAATAAAAAAAATTTTAATGTGAAGCAATGAAAATAAAACTTATTTTTCCATTTTCCACATTGTCTAGTGCTGTTTATTATGTTTTACCAGTATAAAACCTATTTGTGAGTGTATAAGTCTTTCCTGACTCGATAAGTGTGGAATATATATAGCTTACTAAAATTTCAGACAGCCTTTGTACAATATTCATAGTCAAACCTCATTCTAAGAACTCCTAACGTAGGTATATCTGTGCAACATACCGAGAAATTCGCCTGTTGACACGTTATTCAAAGTACATAATTATCTTCGAAGTTACTGTAATCTCAGCAATCTGCAAGCAAAGTGAGGAATCTTTTTCTTATTATCTATTGTTCCTTCTGACCACCTAAACCTCAACATCATTCGCTTAAATACCAGCTGAATATGATGGTGATTATTCTGTCTGAAGCAGTACAATAGGCAAAAAAAAAAAAAACATACATACCTGCACATAAAAACAGGCACTTTTGTTTTGGCATATTCCTCAAGCGGGCGAATCCTGCTTCCACAAATATGCCTTTCCGGCATAAAACCTCTCCAGCCAAGGTTTGAACATGGTTTCGGACACATTCTTAAAAAAAAATAGTTAATGAATGTTATGTTAACTCCCACAACCCCACAAGAAACACTATTTGTATAAGACAGTATATTGTGGAAGTAATAGTTCACTTTTACGGGAGATAACAAACGGCTGGGTTTCACCAGGGGGCCAGCAAAAGATGAGGTATATTTCTACCTGAAAGCATATGTTACTGACGCTGAGAATTGAGAACTGTCAGACGTTATCTGTTCGGAATGGCTATAAAAAATGCTTTATGAGAGTATTTATATTTTGAAGGCCACGGCGTCAGTGCCATCTTCGAGTTTTTTAGGTTTATGAATTTGTGTTTGAATAATGATTAGGAGAATTAAGTAGGGAATACTAGAGAAGTAGTTAGGCTTGTGAAACCGATTGGAGTATTAAATGGAGTGGTTTGGACTTGGAAGGTTGAACTTCGTGCATATAAGAGAAATCAGTAGATTCTGTTGTGGTTTGATCCAGATCAAATGCGTTTAATCTAAAAGGATGCACACACTAAAATCCACACGTTATAAAACTTATACGCATACATAACAGACAGACAGAAATCAGAAGCACATAATTATTGTATTTTCAAGGATGAAGATGTACAGATAGATTGCCTATGCGAACAAACAAACAAAAAATTGATGGCTATAGTAGTTTACATAGATATGCTCAAGTGCCTACGCAGTTGAAAGCCAAAACGTACTCCCAGAACTCCAGGCGTTTGAATTCTCAGAATATCTTTGATATTTCAGCTGCAGGTAACGTGTCACTGTCAGCACTCGGCTGGTTCTCTGAAAGTGAACTTAAATAAATTGCTGAAAGACAAATCCCCATGTTTGCTTCAGGAATTGAAATAAAAGGCTTCAGATCGTGAGCCATAGCCCTTCATAATGTACCGATGCGCCTCTCTCTCTCTCTCTCTCTCTCTCTCTCTCTCTTTCTCTCTCTCTCTCACTCTCTCTTCCTCTCGTTCACTATCTATGTTTGTATATATGTGTCTGTATATATATATATATATATATATATATATATATATATATATATATATATATATATATATATATATATATAGAGAGAGAGAGAGAGAGAGAGAGAGAGAGACATACATGCATCTATGCATTTATACATTTGTAAGTATGGATATATAACTAGATGAGATAGATTGGTAGATAGACAGATAGATATTGAGATAGAGATAGACACACAGACATATAGATAGATAGATAGATAGACAGATAGATAGATAGATAGATAGATAGATAGATAGATAGATAGATAGATAAATAGATAGATAGTTAGATAGATAGATAGATAAATGAACATACTTAAATACGTAGACCCCAAGTTTCCGGAATGTGATTCTTTATAATTTTAAGAATTATTAACCCATCGAAATCATTTGATGAATGATTTTAATGTCGCCGTTCATATTTAAATTCGAGTCAAAACTGCATTGATCATCAAGAGCAGTAATTAAAACAGCGTAATTAATTCACGAATTATATTACAACTAAAAAATATTATGCAGTTATAGTTGTTTTCACATAAATTTACATTGTATTAATTAGAATGCTGCAAAGATAAAGATTTAGTTATAAATATTACGTTATTTAAGAAATTCTGTAACGGAATCTGTCGAAACTTCTTGGATGATCTATATGAATATGTACACAGACACACACACACACACACACACACACACACACACACACACACACACACACACACACGTACACACACACACACATATATATATATATATAGCAGCATTTTATCCGTCTTTACGTTCTGAGTTCAAATTCCGCCGGGGTCGATATCGCCTTTCAATAGCAAAACGCAAGGCAGAAACTAACAAGCAGACACAACGAGACATAACAAGCGTTTAATAACTTTGAAATATTATCGGTCACTGAAAGTCACTTGGAGGTAACAGATTTCCAATGTAACAATAATGATTGTATCAATGAAATCATCATTCCAATTACAACTCGTAGGAGATACCTGCTGTTTCATATATGATCACTTCAGCGTTACACAGCTGATTAATTGCGTGTTTTCAATTCTGTTAAAATCTGTCGAAAGTTTAATGGATTCAATGTTACCGTCTAAACACGTTGCACTATTAAAGAAATCTGAAATTTCTTTATTAAAATAAATTAAAGTAAAGAAATGCCGTGTCTTCTATACAGACGTGTACGTATGCGTGCATGTGTGTATGGGTGTTTAGAAGTTAGAATACGCCAGTATACTAATATATAATCTCCCTCAGTCTTTCTGCCTAATTTTCAACACCCTCACACACACACACACACACACACACACACACATACACACACACAATGTGCTGCGCCTTATTGGAAGTGCATAGAGAATCGACGAGGAAGTGTTTGTTTCAGTCTTTCCCAGTAGCTGAGCTGCTGCAATGAGACGATCTTCGTTTGTGAAGCTTCTTGCTTCAAGGTCCATTGTTAACTTTGCAATCTGGGGTGACCATAGTTGGGAGCACTAGTCAATGCGGCTGAGAACGAATGTCCTCCAAAGGTTTCCCTCTCATTGGTCCTGAAGGTTTTCAGAATCCATCCATCCATCCAACCGTATATATATATATATATATATATATATATATATATATATATATATATATATATATATATATATATATATACATACATATTTGTGAAATATATATATATGTGTGTGTGTGTGTGTTTGTGTGTGTGTGTGTGTGTGTGTGCGTGTGTGCGTGTTCTGTGTATGAAATATAGATGAAATTTCTTCCTTGAGATACTTGTTTTGCATCGAGTTAGACACAACTATTGTTGCTGTTGTTGGGCAGAAATACAGTGTAGAGGAGATCGGAAGCCTGTAACAAGAACAACGACTTCATTCACATCAAAATCTTGGAACGTATATTGTAAGTAATTCTAGCCGGCGGTCTCATGCAGCTGTCTCAAAACCTTTATATCGTATATCTAACATCAGAATAGGTGTTTTAGTTTCAAATTTGATATTTCTGCTTTGCTACATCAAATTTTCTACGCCGTACTCGCCGAACATTATAATGATTATTCGTTAAAATTAATTATTCATTTTTAAAATTCCTTTCTTTGATATTTATAATTTCAGCGGTATTACTTTTGTATTGAATTGCTGTGTTGTCAATAGTCAATAGTCAATAAAATTATTTTAATTTCGACAAATTAATATTTCGTCAAATATTTTTAATATAATATAATTTCGTTCATTTTTTCAACGTTACATAAACCTAGGTTAAAAGCAAGCTAGCTAATCGAAATTTACTGGAATAGTACCAGATCCACACGTATTAACAATGATTTTCGGAAAGCAGGAGAAAAAGAGAAACACAACAAACAAGAAGTTTCTTTCGCAAATTCATACGCGCATTTGGGACATCCTTGCATCAAAATATCGGTGTATATGACATATTTAGAGAGTATACTAACGTGGAACGGGACTAGCTATATGATTTTGTCTGAAAGAAGCTTCTCAAGGAAGCTTCTGTTAAAACAAGACCTTGCTCAGAACTCTTGTGTATTGCCGAACACGGTGTTTCGACCCAATGTTGTTCCCTCTGTGATGAATGCACCGGACATTCTATGTGTATCAAGACAAATCAAAAGTATCAGAAATCGTCAGAAAGCATTTATAATTGTATAATCTAATTCAGTTATTAAATGCTTGTGTCTCTATATTTAGGTACGCTATCGTAATTATCATATTAGTGAAATTCATTTCAAACGTCTGAATATGCATCTGAAAGCGTACCATCTTGTCAATGACGATAAAGAGAAATCATAACTTCGATTTTGTGGATTGGTCGTGAAACTACCGACCTAATAATCTAAATATTCAGTCCTAAATAAAGTGACATCGTTTCTTATAAAATAATTACTGATAAATTGAGCGATCATTTCAAGAAACATCTAAATATTCTGATCGTGTCTAATAAATTTCAACATTGTGTAATGAAAACCGATCAATTATGCGGTAATTGGGAAATTGAGATGAGATTGTTGACGCGATATTGCAAATTCGAAGATAACACTTTGAATTTCGTTGATCGTCTGATACGTGATAGAACTGACAAATTTACGCGACACGAAGAAAAGTGCTTGTCTCCCACCATGAAAATCCATTACTCAGTGATGTACGAAAAGCTGCAATCTCTATTATTCGTGCTAAAGAAGCTGAATAACTACTTATTGATGCAACGATATCAAGCAAGATATTAATGATATTTCTGAAGCTTCTTCGAATTCTATAGAACATAATAACCTTAACGTTATTCATTTCAAATAAAGATATTACATAATTAATTAACCAATGGAAATGTTATGTAACTTGTTATATCAATCATAAAAAAATTATTGCCCACACAGGAATGAAAAAACGTGGCAAAATCTATCATTTAGCAAATACATCCTTGATATTAAAACGAAATAATATTAATAATAATAATAATAATAATAATAATAATATTGCTAAATATTGTCAAAAATTACAATGGTGGTGATAATAATTTTGTCGATAGTTTATACGAATCAAATGAATTAAATATTGAAGCTAATTCGATATATATTAAAAATCTGTGTGAAGTAATCGGAAATAAATGTTATATTTCGGCACATATCAATAATAAATTCTAATTTCGATATAGGCGCCACGAGAACTTCGACTTGAATAAATATGAAATAATCAACGCTCCCTCATTAGTATCTGTATCGATAAAATTAAACGCTTCTGGTAATAAAAATATATTCCATTGAAAGGAAAATGCCTATTAAATATTAAAATTGGAAATAAATAACCGCAAAATTTAAAAGCTCTTATTAACAATTCAGAACCGGGTTCAAATTTAATCGTAAACAATCGGTTAAAAGCATTAAATATATTGCCCATAGCTTTGCACAGTAATATTACTGATATGGTTAATAGGGTTTATACGTCAACTGATTTGAATTTTAAAAACATAATCGACTTTTTTCATATGTCAAGTATCGTGCACAATCAGCCTAAGCCAGTTAAAGATGAACCATATCGTGTGTGGGCTACATTTTAATTTGGTTTAGGCCATAGGAGGTATTTCACTACATCGGTGTGCAAAAGTAATATAACGGAAAACTAAACTGTAACCGCTTTCGAATGACGAATTGGTAAAGTAATTAAACGGTAAAGTATTGAATGGTACATTGAAACGAACTAATTACAGCGAGTGGCTTGAGTCGGTCATCGTCGTTTTTTGAACCTGTACGGCGAATTCATGTCCTTTCGTGATTTTGAAACCCCAATCAATAAGCAGGCATGCCCAGACGTGATTAATTATTCTGTAAAATGGAAGGTGAAAATGAAAATTAGCAGACTAATAAGTTTAAAAGACATGTATTTATTAATGGAGGCAACGAGAAAATTGCAAAATGTTCGGTTAGTAAATGCAACTTCCGGTCATTATAAAGTAATTCCATGCATAATTAAAAGAACTCGTGCCTCATTCTAATTTGTTATCTGCAATAAAGCATTGTACGACTTATCTAGACACTATCATTACCACTTCCATGTAGAATAAAGAATATTTAAATCAGGAAGGAAAATACATTTTTTTCATGAAAAAGTCGATTATCTTAGCTTTAATATTAACGCATCTGGGGAAAAGAAATGATTATCCTGAAAAAAAAAACAAAAACTGTCGATGCTATAAAAATAAAATTACCAATTCTAAAATTTGTAAATGAAATATTAGCATTTGTTCCAAAAGTTGGATATTGCTGCATAGTTATTAAGAATATGGCAAATCTTACTGAACCATTACAGAATTTAACGAAAATGAATGTACCGTTCAAATAGTTGTCAACGAATATTTGATGAGGTTAGAGAGTTCACGCATTGTAATGATAAGTCGCCTCTAATTTTGGCTGTGGTTACATCACGAATCAGTGTTGGAACTATTCTTTATAGCATGAAAATGAAGTTGAACGTTCGTTGACAGTCGCTTCTAAGACCCTAAATGCATATCTCGGTGGTATTCATCAAAAGATAAGTTGATTAGCTATTAGTTTTTCTCCCCAGTTCCATCCGTTACTGTATAGTTGCTATTTTTTTTTATCGTTATTCGTCGTCTATCAAAACCTGCCTAAATACATGGACTCACTGGATGATAAAATACACATTAGTCGATCTCAATGGCTGGTAATTGCATAAAATCGATTCAAAACTGCCATTATTACCTCTCGTCGTTCTTGGCTCGCATTGCAAGCAATCGGCCCTACGACTACGTACATCTACCAGACAGCGAATCCAAAACTGCATTGCTCGGTATCGCAAATGAAACATTGAAAATAAACAATTTATTGTTATTTCCAAATTATATATACAAACTTTGTACTATTTATCAATTAGCACGCGTATTAATAAGTACTAAATGCATCGTAGAATATTGTACTTACGTTGAAAAACATTGAAATTGGAAGTCACCATTAAAAAGTTCGATAATTCCGATAATTCAATTATCCTCGAATATTTTTATTCGTTTATCCAATATTATCGGCACAGTCTTAAATGTTGAATGAAGAATCAATTCCATTTTGACTACAAACACATTGATTGTCACAAGCATTTTAAATGTGTCGCATGTGTCACACACCTCATCGCTCCTGACAGATAATTACTGCTTTACTAATTCAATCCGCTTTTATATAAGTTTGGGAGACAACCCTTATATATATATATATATATATATATATATATATATATATATATATATATATATATATATATATATATATATTATTATTATGATTGACCGTTGACTGAACACTATTCAATTTTTTTTCTCCGTGTTTTTCTCCTTGTCTCCGTATTCTTTCTGTTAAAGAGCGTAGCTCGAAACGTCAAAGACTTTCCGTATTCCCGAGCGTCATACTAATATATACTTTTGTTATTTACACCACCTCTCCTCGTCTGTTGTATATTCTCCTATATATATATATATATACGATATACGATATGCTTCTTCCAGTTTCCGTTTACGAAATCCCCACTCACAAGCCTTTGCTCGGCCGAAGCTATAATTTAGAAGATATTTTCCCAAGGTGTCACGCAGTGGGACTGAACCCAGAACGATGTGATCTCTTACCACACTGCCACGCCTACTCCTATGTGTATGCGCATCATAAGCATTGCATGTGCAAGTCTCGTTTGAAAACTACTATGTATGAGTAACTGTGTGTACGTGACTTTAGTCAAGCATGCGCATATCCAAGTGTGTATCAGTGATCATTCATAAACAATATGGAAACTTCGTGTAAAGATGAATGTGTGAGTGCGTGTATGTGTGTGACGGCGTATTTGTTTGTGTTACTAGTTGTTCCCTGGCAACCTTTCATGAGGATCAAGTTTTTTGATTAATAGCCGTATCTGGGAAGAAATAAAACCCTTCTTCGGAGCTTAACCCTTTATCAAACATAATCCTTCTGACTGCATCCTCCGTTCACCCCTTCCTTGTTTTTTTTTCGGTGTGGGGCGGGAGGCGGGGGAGGTTTCGTTCATCACCAGCAGCAGTAGCAGCTGCAAAGCGACCAGGACTACGGAAACCGCTTCTACGAACTACTACTACGACGACGACGACGACGACCACCACCACCAAAACCACCACCACCACCACCGCCGCCGCCGCCACCACCACAACCACCAACAACACCACCGCCACCACCATCATCACCACCACCACAACTATCACCACCACAACTATCACCACCACTACCATCGCCGCCGCCGCCGCCGTCACCGCCACCACCATCACCACCACCATCACCACCACCACCACCACCACAACTATCACCACCACTACCATCGCCACCGCCGCCGCCATCACCACCACCACCACCATCACCACCGCCGCCGCCGCCACCACCGCCAACGCCGCCGCCACCACCACCACCGCTACCACCACCATCATCACCACCACCACCACCACCACCACAACTATCACCACCACCACCATCACAACTATCGCCACCAGTAACAACAGCACAAACAACACTACCGCTACCGCCATCTATCATGCCAACCGACATCAACAGGATTCTCGCATGCCATCAAAGAAACATGTCAGTATTGGTTCGACCTCGTAGAAGCAGCAGCTAAATCCCGCTCCAATTTATACCCAGCAGTCTTAAATAAGGTCAAGGTGACATTTGATAATGTAGTCGTATAAATTCCTAAAAATGGACATTATGGTCACGGATGGAAGGATTTTGTCCCTTTTTCTGCGCGATCAAGGCTGACCAGTGTTAAACAATAACTATCATCACCACCGACCGCACCTAAACTACTACTACTACTACTACTACTACTACTACTACTGCTGCTGCTGCTGCTGCTGCTGCTGCTACTACTACTACTACTAATAAAAATAATAATAGTAATAATAATAATAACAATAACAATAATAATAATAATCTTTTCTAATCTCGGCACAAGGCCCGTAACTTTTGGGGGAGGGAGTCATTCGATTAGATCACCCCAGTACTCAACTGGTACTTAATTTATCGACCCCGAAAGAATGAAGGCAAAGTCGACCCTGGCAGAATATGAACTCAGAATGTAGAGACAGACGAATAATAATAATGATGATAATAATAATAATAATAATAATAATAATAATAATAATAATAATAATAATAATAATAATAATAATACCACCACCACTACTAATACAAACATCATTTCGACTACTACTACTACTACTACTACTACTACTACTACTACTACTACTGCTACTGCTGCTGCTGCTGACATAGTGTCACCGCCGCCAGCTTTACCACTCATAATTTCCCTACCAAAGTAAAAACCCAACAACCATTGCCACAAACCAAACATCTCCCCAATGCCACCTGAATCCTTTATTTGTGGACCCTAGTCTCTTTTCTTACTCATGGCTCTTTTTCTCGCCTGCCCCAACATATTCCACAATCAAGACAAATATTTGCTAAAGAGAGATATTTCTCCTTTATCAGACTATTTCCTACAACATCCAGAGTTAACCTGCTACAGAAGAAGCATCCACTTGTTTGCTAGTGTGTTAGATATTTGCCAGATTCCCGTAGCTATCATCTTACAGCAATGAGAACAGAAGATACTTTCAAATATGCCAAACAACACAAAAGAAGGAACTGAACAAGACAATAAAAAAAAGGAAAAAAAAATAAAAAGAAGAAGATGGTTACATTTAGAAAGCCTTTGATTGCACTTCTGTCAAATCAGAAGTAACCTGGTGCCGAACATTTAAGCAACGAATGTCTTAATATTTTTTTTTTCTTTCGTTGCTGTCTTCTTGGAGTTCCTTTCACTTTTTTTCATAAATCCTCACGCTGTCAATAAGAGATTTATACGCTATCAAAGAATCCAAATGGTGTCAAGAAGACACGCTGTCTGCATTATGACACAGAGACAGCCGCATAAGTAGATAGAAAGGAACTCAGACCGAAAGCAAGCTAAATAGAAAGATTGACCGACGTTTGCGTGGATATGTGGATAGCTAGATAGATAAATAACGTCATGTTCTCACATATATACACAAATAAACGGGCTGAAACACACATAGACGAAGGCACACATTAACTCTTAGAGCCACGTATACAGAAATATAAAATAGTTAAGAGGCTTGACATATGTGTAAGCAAAATGATAAACCTAAAGCCAAAGAAACCAAATCATATAGTATATCCAAGAATTATCTCTGTCAACTGGAACGTTAGGCGCATGAAAAGAAATAATAACATTCAAAGTTAACAGCTGACATATAGATCCCCCCATAGTAAATTCTCTCGAAGATTTATGAACGCACGAATATTGATAATTGTTATCAATAAGATTTGCAATTCAGTTAGTAAAACGGACAGTAGCGAAATATTGCCTAAGTAGGTAGTTTATCAATACACATTCGTGCACATTCAGTGAACACGTAGACATTCACATATACGTACATGACACACGACAAACATCCACTCATCCACCTACGCACTCATACAGATTGATAAATGAATTAAACGCACAACATTATTTCAGTACAAGTTGTGTATCTTTATTCAAGAAGATGCTTCCGCTCCGATCAGAGGTTTACTCCCTAATTCCAATATATATATATGCTGGGGTTAGGGAAGAAGGATAAGTAAACCTCTGATCGGGGCGGAAGTATATATATATATATATATATATATATATATATATATATATATATATATATATATATATATATATACATATACATACAAAGAGAGAGGAGGAGAGATGTGTGTGTGTGTGTTAACATCTGTGCAACCTTATTCATTTTATTCTACACACACGTCAGTTCAGCCTGTTGCATGGCACCTCATTCTGTTGTTCTTTCTGTGTTAGTCCTAAATCTTGTTTAAAAATCAATTATTAACACAATCACTGTAGTCCTGCACACATGTATACTCGCTACACACACACAATCCACGTACGCACACACACACACACACACACACACACAGACACACACACACACACACATATTGTCATATATGGTATTAGTAGACGAAGCAACAAATCCCAGTGCTCAAAATGGTATTTATCTTATCGACCCTGAATATATGAAAGGAAAAGTCGACTAAGGCCGAATTTGAACTCAGAACTTACAGACGCACGAAATGCCGCTAATCATTTTGCCCGGTGTGCTAACGATTCTGCTAGCTCACCGTCTCCTTACCCCAGCATATCACATACTACATACGCGCACATATGTAAATGGATGCATATATCCAATCGTATAAACCTAGAATCTAGATGCAATGCAACGATGTTGTCATGTCTGAAGATTGATTTTTCAAGTGGAAATTCGAAGGTCGATGAGGTGTTGGCCGAAAGCGAAAGTGTTTGTTCACAAACCTCTAGCCTTCTTCCGCCACACAACCTATTTCGCCATAACAGCAAGACAGGAAATACCGTCTGTCTGCCTTGATAAAAATGGATGAGGAACGATCTTCGCTATGGATTCCTTTGATAGTCAGATTCGTCTCAAACGCGATAACATTTGTTCGGCAAAACTCCCCAGCTCAGCAATATTCGGACACTGCGGGATTGCAGGCAGCATGACTCAATGACTTCGACGCTCTGCGTGCATCTTAGAGACACCCGCCTAGCAGCACTTCTGTACCTAATCACATTAAAAATTATATATATAACACGAATAAATATATGAAATGGGGCATGGAATTACGTCTCATCATAAAAACTGTTAATTCACCCATTCTATTCACATCTATTCACATTGATGAATAAAATAATGAATAGAGGGCAATAGAATCGGCTATAATGCTTGAAACATGGGCCCTGACATGGTGGCCGTCGCATTATTGGTAACAGTAGAAGAGTAAAACGCAGTTGGAATGTATGCTGGAATCTATATCTTCACCTGAAGTCGTCAGTCATTTTGGCCAAGTTCTCTCATGGTAAGATTAAATCAGTATCTGGTGTTCGGAGGAATTATTTTTCTCTATTATGCGGTACGTTCTTTATATCTTCGGTCAGCCTTCAAAATACAATTCTGGCTGTGACCCTCCATGTGTTTATTTCATGTATATTTCTTGTATTTAACAATGCGACTATATCAGTTTACCATCACTTCATTTCTTGCAAACAGAAGTGAGTCATGCTCGACTTTTACCCTTGGAATATTTAATCTTCCTCTGAAGATTGATTTTGAAAATAAACTCTAATTAACCTCGAAGCAGAAATTCTTGAAATAATACATCTACAGTAAAATGAAAAGGAAAGGTGCGAATAAAGGACACATCACAGGTGAACTCAATCTCATTTCGAATCACATGTAACACATGCACGGAGCTTTTCATCACCATGTTTAGCTTATCAACAGTGTTAAAAGGAATTAAAATGATACCTTGCCAAATACTAGAATCTCTCAACACCTAGTAAATGGCAGAACCTTTTCTATGGTCGGGAATTACGTTTCAATTTTACTGAACATTTCAGCATACTTCACTGTTTTACTTCACCCATTTTCCTACCATTTTATCACGTTACCCTACAGTAAAACGTTACGCAATTTTGGTTTTAAAATCAGTAATGTCTACTTCTCAAATATTAAAATTATAATTTGATAGTGCTTAAAATCACCAATGTCACACCCCGACATTGCAAAATATACAGTTTTATAGTAACCGTTTCGTATCTTGCTATAACACTAATATTTTCCCACTCTTAATACAAAATAATTGTTAAGAGATTGAAAACGTTGCCTGTTTTGAACCATTCCCTCTCGTTTGAGCGAAAGTATTTAAGATGAAATACACCTCGGGGAACTTCATTTTTCTTGAGAATCTAAATCGACTGTAATCTCTGTTAATACTCGTTGCTATGTAATTAAAGACGACGGAGGACTTTTGAGGTGCAATCCACGTCATGTCCTTTCAAAATTACACTCAATGCAAATTACATTAGAAGTTTATTCAATAAGGGTTTGCGATGAATTATAAATGTAAACGAACGGCACATAAATGGATGAAACGCGTATTTAAATGTAGGACCAGTAAATAATTGGAAATGCATAAAAGCTAGCATGACTTATTTCTTGATTAACAAAATCTAATGTAAATGTTTCGAAATGCACCAAGAAAATAAATAGTGAAATAATGTTAGAGGGTTTAGCGGTGAGATATAGACAAATATAACTCAGAAGCTTATATACATATTCAATCACGAAAGCTCTGTGTGTGTGTATGTGTGTTTTATACATATATGTGATTAATTATCTATAAACATATATGCGTGTGTATATCTTGTGATTCTTTGTAGAAAGATAAATCAGTGACACATACAAATTACACTAATATAATATAATATATATGTTAATGTTTGTATGTAAAGATATATATATATATATATATATATATGGGTTTGCTTAAATCCAATACCCTCCTCAACCTTATATATATATATATATATATATATATATATATATATATATATATATATATATATACATATAATTCGGTGCCATTATGCAAAAGTGTCGTAAATCCTAAGCGTTGCTTTTTTTCAGAAATCGGAAAGAATAGGTTCACCATTCCATAGCAAAATCGCTGTACTACCTTTAGACAAGTTTTGACATCTTGGAATCTGAAGCAGATGGAGATATGATACTGTGACAAAAAGAACCAACTATTGCAAACAAATGTTGATCATGTCTCATGCATATTGATCATGTCTCTCTGTCTGCCCGTCCGTCCGTCCGTTTGTCTGTCTCTGTTTGTCTATCTATCTATCTATCTATCTATCTATCTATCTATCTATCTATCTATCTATCTATCTATCTGTCTGTCTATCTATCATAGAAATGTATAAATTCAATTGTAACTGCAGCTGGGCGTTTGTCCAGCGATTCAGCTTCTACGCCGCTTCGATCCTCAGTTTAAATCTCCTGACTGTTTTGACCGAAGACGTCAGTGGGAAACAAATTGTCAGCGTCAATTTCAGTAGAATAAACCCATATCCTCTCACAAAATTACTTCTGTCTCAATCGCTCGGCACACACACACACACACACACACACACACACACACACACACACACACACACACACACACACACACACACACACACACACACACACACACACACACACACACGCACGCACACACACACACACACACAAACACACACATGGACTGTGTACATACGGAATCATCTCATGGAAATGTTATCGTGAATAACTAAGATATACACGCACGAACCAAGTTATTTTTTACTCTTTACTCGCTGGAAAAACTAATACTAATTAACTAAATTTGTGCTCTTAATATCTCCATTTCCCCCAATATATATTAGTACAGTATCTTCTTAAAAACTACAATGATTATCTAATTGTGTGTAATATGAAATCCCAAAAGAACATATCGCGTATTATAATTTCCGCATTCATGTTCAAATATTATTACGGGCTTAATTGATAATAATGTTACAATGTTTTCCCACATAATGAAGCTTTTGTTCATTTCCCAAGAATATGATTATACGATAATTCAATCAGTCGTAATATCGGTACCTTTTTGCAAAATTTGGTTTACAAAAAGCACATTTAAGCGCCTTAATTCCCCACACCCACAATATGGATGTTTTCCTTCGTTTATTTAATAAATTCTCATAGATACGCATAATTATATATCCATGTTTAGCCATGTGTACCAACAAGCACGTGAAGACTCGTTAACTTGTCCATGTATACACAAGAACGCAGTTGGAAAAGTTTTAAACAAATACACAGGCGCAGAAACATGACGGACGTATCATGCAGATAAAGAGAAGAAATCCATCACGAATCAAATTATAGATAAATACCGAAAAAAGAAAGGAAATATCTCATCAATATGGTGCTATTTAAGAAGCAATATATGAAAGTATGATAAGGAATATTAGGCTGAAGAACCATCATAATGTGAAATTAATAGTTACAATGTAAGGATGGAAAATAGGCAAATACATATATAAGGTAAACATGCCCTTCCGCCATGAAT
Source organism: Octopus bimaculoides (assembly GCF_046866305.1). Classification (NCBI taxonomy): domain Eukaryota; kingdom Metazoa; phylum Mollusca; class Cephalopoda; order Octopoda; family Octopodidae; genus Octopus; species Octopus bimaculoides. The sequence goes on from NC_142940.1 coordinate 58,198,881, forward strand.
GATCATGGGATTGCGCCTAGAAAAGTCCCCTCTGAGGCACAAGCCCGGGAAATCTATGAACGTATAATAAGGAATATTAGGGTTTCGGAACCATCATAAGATAAAATTAATAGTTACAATGCAAGGATGGAAAATACCCACATACATAAGCTAAGGGGTAAAAACTCCCTTCCGTCATGAGTGAGAATAGGATTGCACCTAGACAGTTCACCACCGAGTGGTGTTGACGTAATCGACTTTCTACCTACCTCGGAGCTGCTGGCTTTTACCAAAATTCAAAACCAATATTGTAAAATAAATGTTGATAGAAATTAAAAGCACATTTCTGTGACAGAAAAATGACAGCTTCATCGAGGGATCGAACACAGGTATTTAAACAGTATTGCTATATCTCTACTAGATAATCGTTTGGTCATTTATTACTAGCAGTATCGTCTATACTATTAATGCCAATATAGCTTTCTTTCCGATGGGAAATGACCAAATAAATCAAATTTGATTGAATTAACTATCAAGCAGAGTAAGTAATATATTAAAATCGACACAAGCCTCTTTGGAGTCTGTTCCTAAGTAATATGTTATATGTAATATATTATCTGTAAACTGGTTAGAGAAAATAAAAGAGTAACAGATCCATTAAAGGGGCGCAATCCGAGTACATAAATAGCTTGTCGGAATATATTAGAGATTTGTTAACATTATTCGTCGTCTGTCTTGTTAATGTCAATTGTTTCCACCATTTTTACTGAATTATTTTATATTCGTAATCAGTGTCTCTCTCTCTTTTCGTTAGCATTTAACTATAGAGTTCCGTAGTGGACGCAAGCATGACTCAGTAGTCAAAAAATCCGGACAGAATTTCGAGGAATCGGTTCGACTTCACTCCCTGCTATTTTAGACAAATTTGATTTGTTACATTATCAGTTCGGCCCCGCCTCCTCATCGTCCTACACCTTATCACAACGAAAAAGAAGAACTACACCTTCAATTTTACATGTGGTTTCACATGAAACTTTACTGCATCCGCCATATTTCCATATTTCTACGCTAGTGTTGTCCAGTGGTATACTAAAATTTCATTCTAAAACAATGGCAATGTTTATATCCTGTTCAATGTGGTTGTAAGACAAGAACGTCCTGTACTGTGGTAAGAGCCCTCATACATCGTTAGCGTATGTCTGCTAAAGATGTGTATGAGTTCTTAGAACCGTGCGTCGGTTCTAGAGGTTCTCTCAAGACGAAAACCGCGGTATTCTGGGGTTCAGGTAATACATCCGCATTGAGCTTGAAATAAAGGTTAACATTCGGCGTTAGCACTGCTTCCGCCGTCGACAAATTGATGCTTTCTGGGAAACACTAAGCGTTGACTCAGACCAAACAGAGGCTTTTAAGAAACTTCCTGCTTGGCAATGATACTGGGAAGTATTGCCATTTCCTCTACAGGTACAATAGTATCGTCCACCTTTGTGACAGAAAAGAAACTAGTCGTGCATGCATACTTTCCGTGTCCGTGAATTATTGAATTTCGTCAGACAGCTGTGCCTACGTTTATGACATGTCCGGTTGTTAATTGAGCCCATGGCGACGGACACACTGCAACTGTCCTCAAATTAGGGTTACACTTGGAAATAAAGA
>NC_142940.1:58208015-58210515 GCF_046866305.1 Octopus bimaculoides
CTATCTATCTATCTATCTATCTATCTATCTACCTACCTACCTACCTTCTTACCTACCTATCAATCTCTAATTCTCTCGGTCCTCTCGCTCTCCTCTCTCTCTCGCTCTTCTTCTATGTTTGCATGACAAAGACAACCAACTAACCAACCAACATACAAATAGTGAGTGAGCTTCGAGGATTATCAATTCTCACACGCTGTGTTCTTTAATTTATTCTCTGATACCTTTTCTCATTAGGTGGCACTATTGCTAGATTCTTACCATAGTTGACAGTAAATAATCGCCTTCCAACCACGCGTAATATTTCCGCTTTATATTGAGCTATGACAAAGAATATAAAACGTACAAAGACGTCTGAAATACTAAAAGTGAAGAATTAAGAGATAAAAAGAAACATTATTGCAAGGAATGTGAACGGAACGATATATCTAACAATATTGTTAAGTGATAATAATAATTCTAACCTTGGTAAACTTTCTTAAATTCTGATCTAGGTGTTACGCGGGGTCATATTTTTTTTTATCGGCAATGGAAAGATGAGTGCAAAGTTGTTTGATTTAAATTTCGGATATTCATGTGCACGCACACGAAGGTACGCACAAGGACACACACACACACACACACACACACACACACCCACACACACACACACACACACACACACACACACACACACACACACACACACACACACACATACACACATACACAATCACATATCAAGGTAGATATATGAACATATATATGAATATATATATATATATATATATATATATATATATATATATGTACATATATGGCTGTGTGGTAAGTAGCTTGCTTACCAACCACATGGTTGCGGGTTTAGTTCCACTACGTGGCACCTTGGGCAAATGTCTTCAACTATAGCCTCGGGCCGACCAAAGCCTTGTGAGTGGATTTGGTAGACGAAAATTGAAAGAAGCGCGTCGTATATATGTATATACATACATACATACATACATATATATATATATATATGTATGTATGTATGTATGTGTGTCTGTGTTTGTCCCCCCAACATCGCTTGATAACCAATACTGTTGTGTTTACGTCCCCGTAACTTGGCGGTTCGGCAAAACAGTCCGATAGAATAAGTTACGGGGACGTAAACACAGCAACAACGGAATACTTTCACGGGAGTGCCACAGTAAGGCCGCAGACTAATAACTGAAACTACTAAAAAAGTAGACATCTCTGGATTTAAAAGATGATGAATAATACCGCCGCCATTACAATATATGAATCACAAGCCTCCTACACACAATAATCTTTAAAAAACATAGCTAATAAAATTTATAAACGTTTTCGTCGAAGAACAATTTAATTCCGCTGCTGATAAATCGATGCCTCATTAAAAGACTGTGGTGTCAGAGATAGAATACTAGCGGTAGAGACCGACAGTAATATTCATAAACGGAGAGATAGAAAATGAGATATTCTAGTGTATAATCGACACTACAGTTTAAATGATCCTTCCAATTTTGTTACAATTTTCGTAAACCTTATTATTAAGCTTCCACCAAGAAATAACTGCAATCACAAACTCTATGATTAAATTTGAGGATGAAGTCGCGTTACAATTGCGCCAACGTATTCGCTACTTCCATAGAGATTATTAATAGAAGAAAATGTTTCATTACAAACAAATCAGTTCTGTATATGGCTGAAACTTCATTATTATTTTCGCTTTCAATGCTATGTGTCTTTCTTAAGCATAAATTTATCGAGGTTATTGTATCTTTTGTGTAAATAACAATCAAACAAAATTCAATATTTAGCAAATGTATGCATTCAGACATTAGAACGAAGTCTTAGCCAATTTGAATCCAGATACAATTGGAGTTTCAAGAAGGATAATAATAGAAGCATTTGGAAAAAAAAAAAAAAAAAAAAAAAGAGAAGAAAAAATGCTTGGTCCATTATTGAACTCGAATCTTCAAACATTAATGATTGCAGAATGTGCGACATCTGCCTTTCGGAAATATATAACAGTCTATTACAGATTTTTTACATTATAATTATGATGGTAACTCTAGCGATTGTGACGATGATTATACACAGACTGAAGAAAAACAATGACAGTTGTTGAGTGATGAATAGATAGAAAGAAAGAAGGACCAAATTGTTAGTTAATTGCATTTCAGGCCAGATTGAACGGGCGTACACTCGAAGGCATTCCATTTGTGATTATACCAACGCTTCTACATTAGGAACTACAACCGGTTGCTATCTGTAGCTGTTGCAGGCTCCTCGGTAGAAATTAGAAAGAGAAATATAGGCATAGCTGTGTGGTAAGGAGCTTTGCATCCCAACAACACGGTCCCGGGTTCAGTCTCATGGCATGGCACCTTAGGCAAGTGCTTTCAACTATAGCGTCGGGCCAACTAAAGCCTTGTGAGTGGATTGAAGCCAATTTACACCACCTGTGTTCGTCTTTTGTTTTTTTTTTGTGTGAATTCTCCGTGTATATATACATACA